>NC_091189.1:42034434-42164434 GCF_040958095.1 Procambarus clarkii
TGGTAGTGGTGGTCCTGTATACAGGTGGTGGTGGTGGTCCTGTACACAGGTGATTGTGGTGGTTCTGTACACAGGTGATGGTGGTGGTCCTGTGTACAGGTGGTAGTGGTGGTCCTGTACACAGGTGGTGGTGGTGGTCCTGTACACAGGTGGTGGTGGTGGTCCTGTACACAGGTGATGGTGGTGGTCCTGTGTACAGGTGGTGGTGGTGGTCCTGTACACAGGTGATGGTGGTGGTCCTGTGTACAGGTGGTGGTGGTGGTCCTGTACACAGGTGGTGGTAGTGGTGGTCCTGTACACAGGTGGTGGTAGTGGTGGTCCTGTACACAGGTGGTGGTGGTGGTCCTGTACACAGGTGATGGTGGTGGTCCTGTACACAGGTGGTGGTGGTGGTCCTGTACACAGGTGGTGGTAGTGGTGGTCCTGTACACAGGTGGTGGTGGTGGTCCTGTACACAGGTGGTGGTCCTGTACACAGGTGGTGGTGGTGGTCCTGTACACAGGTGATGGTGGTGGTCCTGTGTACAGGTGGTGGTGGTGGTCCTGTACACAGGTGATAGTGGTGGTCCTGTGTACAGGTGGTGGTGGTGGTCCTGTACACAGGTGGTGGTGGTGGTCCTGTACACAGGTGGTGGTGGTGGTCCTGTACACAGGTGATGGTGGTGGTCCTGTACACAGGTGGTGGTGGTGGTCCTGTACACAGGTGATGGTGGTGGTCCTGTACACAGGTGGTGGTCCTGTGTACAGGTGGTGGTGGTGGTCCTGTACACAGGTGGTGGTGGTGGTCTTGTACACAGGTGGTGGTGGTGGTCCTGTACAAAGGTGATGGTGGTGGTCCTGTACACAGGTGGTGGTGGTGGTCCTGTACATAGGTGATGGTGGTGGTCCTGTACACAGGTGGTGGTCCTGTGTACAGGTGATGGTGGTGGTCCTGTACACAGGTGGTGGTGGTGGTGGTCCTGTACACAGGTGGTAGTGGTGGTCCTGTACACAGGTGGTGGTGTTCAGGGACCGGTATAGTGAAGACTTGTATGGGAGGGACCCTCAACAAGCCGCCGGCTTGCTATCCTCGTCGAGGCATCTAGGGTTAGCGGCCCACAGGTAAATCAGGTAAGGTGACCGTGGGCTGGATAACTCTCTCCTCAGTACGCACATATTTTAACTGTAGTTGTCAACAAACACAACAACAACACAATAGGTGTATCAAGTGACTGAAAAACTGAAGAAACCCTTTGTTAGAAGCAAAGGAATAATATCCTGGGCAAAAAATGCGCAATAGACATTAAAATAACATTACAACGCGCACACTTTACAAATGAGACATGTGTAACGTGTAAAAAACATTCATGGGACATGACATTTTCCTAACGAAAATGTTAGTTCAAGCAGAACATTCAATTGGGCTGCCTACAGATACAAGCATTTGTTCCAATACTCTACCTAAAGTCCCTTTTAGCAGCGTCTAAAAGGTTTCCAGTGACGTATCCAATGACAAACATATTGAGGCGATATAATGGGATGGAATCCGCATCCCAGGACGCTCTACACACACACGCACAGTCTTAATATTTTCTCTTACACGCGTCAGGTGTTTGTGCTCTCACTGTGTCTACACCCTAAGCCTGGTCCCGGAGCTGAGAGGCTTCGCTTGTGGAGAATGGTTACGGAAACATTACCTCATAACACTGGGCAAGGGGGGGGGGAGGAGGAGAAGCTTGCTTATTCATTATAGCCTCACACACACACACACACACACACACACACACACACACACACACACACACACACACACACACACACACACACTGGAATGCATTAGGAAATGATGTGGTGGAGGCTGACTCCATACACAGTTTCAAGTGTAGATATAATAGAGCCCAGTAGGCTCAGAAACCTGTACACCAGTTGATTGACAGTTGAGAGGCGGGACCAAAGAGCCAGAGCTCAACCCCCGCAAACACAACTAGGTGCGCACACGCGCGCGCGCTTGTTAGGCTGTTACAACAAAGACAGAGATCGATTGATGAAGATAGTATTCACAAACTAGGCCATCTAGAAAAGAAGAGTAAGCAGTTAAAATGAAATACAAAAAGACATTTCTTCAGAAGGGCATAACCAGGGATGAGAGACTACAAGATATAAGGAAGAGGTGTGTGGAGGGAGAGAGAGAGAAAAGAGAACCACAGTCCCCAACCCAATAATCACAAAAGGGAATGGGGAACCCTCCACCAGCAGTTCGGCAACCTAAGATAGAAGTGCAACACCACCTACCATCCAGCTCATCCCTGCCCCCACCCATCCAGTGCCTACCCTACCCTCCAACTCTCTCGCCTTCCCTCTCCAAACCTAATCAAGAACTACCTTCCCTTGGCCTTCCTCCCCCCCCCCCCACGCAAGCCTATTCAAGAGCCAAGCGCCCCATCCCCCACCCTGCCCCTGTTAACTATCTCATAGGACAACAATCTCACCCAATTAGTCTACCCATGGAACAACTTCCTACACCAGTGGAGTGCCCAGGTGATGAAATGAGAAAATTCCAAACATGAATACCATGGGAAACAGTTCAGAGAAAAGTGTGCACAGGACGTGATGCACATTACACGAGTGTAAGGGGGCTTGTCCCGGCCCCCCCCCCTTCCTCCCCCCCCCAAAAAAAATAAGGAAAACAAATAGAAATCAATGGTTCAGTCAGGAATGTGCTAAGCTGGTACCACCACCACCACCACCACCACCACCACCCTCACCACCACCACCACCACCACCACCACCACCACCACCACCCTCACCACCACCACCACCACCAAAGCCACCACCACCACCACCACCACCACCACCACCACCAAAGCCACCACCAAAGCCACCATCCTCACCACCACCACCACCACCAAAGCCACCACCAAAGCCACCATCCTCACCACCACCAAAGCCACCACCAAAGCCACCATCCTCACCACCACCACCACCACCAAAGCCACCACCCTCACCACCACCACCACCACCAAAGCCACCACCCTCACCACCACCACCACCACCAAAGCCACCACCCTCACCACCACCACCACCACCAAAGCCACCATCCTCACCACCACCACCACCACCAAAGCCACCTCCCTCACCACCACCACCACCACCAAAGCCACCTTCCTCACCACCACCACCACCACCAAAGCCACCACCCTCACCACCACCACCACCACCAAAGCCACCACCCTCACCACCACCACCACCACCAAAGCCACCACCAAAGCCACCATCCTCACCACCACCAAAGCCACCATCCTCACCACCACCACCACCACCACCACCACCAAAGCCACCTCCCTCACCACCACCACCACCACCAAAGCCACCTCCCTCACCACCACCACCACCACCAAAGCCACCTCCCTCACCACCACCACCACCACCAAAGCCACCACCCTCACCACCACCACCACCACCAAAGCCACCACCCTCACCACCACCACCACCACCAAAGCCACCATCCTCACCACCACCACCACCACCACCACCAAAGCCACCTCCCTCACCACCACCACCACCACCAAAGCCACCACCCTCACCACCACCACCACCACCAAAGCCACCACCCTCACCACCACCACCACCACCAAAGCCACCATCCTCACCACCACCACCACCACCAAAGCCACCTCCCTCACCACCACCACCACCACCAAAGCCACCACCCTCACCACCACCACCACCACCAAAGCCACCACCCTCACCACCACCACCACCACCAAAGCCACCACCCTCACCACCACCACCAAAGCCACCTCCCTCACCACCACCACCACCACCAAAGCCACCATCCTCACCACCACCACCACCACCAAAGCCACCACCCTCACCACCACCACCAAAGCCACCTCCCTCACCACCACCACCACCACCAAAGCCACCACCCTCACCACCACCACCACCACCAAAGCCACCACCCTCACCACCACCACCACCACCAAAGCCACCACCCTCACCACCACCACCACCACCAAAGCCACCACCCTCACCACCACCACCACCACCAAAGCCACCACCCTCACCACCACCACCACCACCAAAGCCACCTCCCTCACCACCACCACCACCACCAAAGCCACCATCCTCACCACCACCACCACCACCAAAGCCACCACCCTCACCACCACCACCACCACCAAAGCCACCATCCTCACCACCACCACCACCACCAAAGCCACCTTCCTCACCACCACCACCACCACCAAAGCCACCACCCTCACCACCACCACCACCACCAAAGCCACCTCCCTCACCACCACCACCACCACCAAAGCCACCACCCTCACCACCACCACCACCACCAAAGCCATCTTCCTCACCACCACCACCACCACCAAAGCCACCACCCTCACCACCACCACCACCACCAAAGCCACCTCCCTCACCACCACCACCACCACCAAAGCCACCACCCTCACCACCACCACCACCACCAAAGCCACCACCCTCACCACCACCACCACCACCAAAGCCACCTCCCTCACCACCACCACCACCACCAAAGCCACCACCCTCACCACCACCACCACCACCAAAGCCACCACCCTCACCACCACCTCCACCACCAAAGCCACCTTCCTCACCACCACCAAAGCCACCTTCCTCACCACCACCAAAGCCACCCCCTCACCACCACCACCAAAGCCACCCCCCTCACCACCACCAAAGCCACCCCCCTCACCACCACCAAAGCCACCTCCCTCACCACCACCAAAGCCACCCCCTCACCACCACCACCACCACCAAAGCCACCTCCCTCACCACCACCAAAGCCACCTCCCTCACCACCACCACCACCACCAAAGCCACCTCCCTCACCACCACTAAAGCCACCCCCTCACCACCACCACAGCCACCTTCCTCACCACCACCAAAGCCACCCCCTCACCACCACCAAAGCCACCTCCCTCACCACCACCAAAGCCACCCCCCTCACCACCACCAAAGCCACCCCCTCACCACCACCACCACCACCCTCACCACCACCACCACCAAAGCCTCAGGTGTCACAATGGTAAGCTGTCCCAGGAAGGAGCGCCTCTCTCCTCCCTCAAACACACAATAGAGCCGCTTAACTGATTCTTGCTGAAAGAGTTCCTCCTGACCAGTGATGGTCGTCCCAGTGCCACGGGTCGGCTTCAGCACGCTGAGGTCAGCATAGGATTCCTTATCGTTCGAATTCCGGATTCGAAATCTCATCTGAGGAGTCAATGTTTAATATCCGATCAGCAAAGTTTGCATTCGGCTTCATTTACGTAGCAGCGACAGCCCGTCATCGCAAATCTTTTCCTAATACAAATGAAACACATTTTAAACATGACTTGAAAATGCTCACGTTCGAATTTCTATCAGACAGACTCACTTTCTTCCTATTTTCGACTCGCATCTCTACGAATATTTTACTCACGAACTCCAAATACTAATATTTGTCTACAGAGAATAACCTAATTAACATTCATATGCACAGTTGTCTCTCTCTTAGTCTCTCTTTCTCTCTCTCTCTCTCTCTCTCTCTCTCTCTCTCTCTCTCTCTCTCTCTCTCTCTCTCTCTCTCTCTCTCTCTCTCTCTCTCTCTCTCTCTCTCTCTCTCTCTCTCTCTCTCCCTCTCTCTCTCTCTCCCTCCATCCCTCGCCCCCCCCCGTCAGTCTCCTCACTTTTAATTCCCTTAACTCCCCGTGTGAGCAGCATAATGCTGCCGTTGTATGCAATACATGGTCTGGTAATTCCAGCTTGGCTGCAGCACCCGCCCCTCATCACCCTTCATCTTGCAGGAGTCCACACCTCCTCCAACCATCCAATCTTCCCTCTGCACACTTCTCACAAAACTATTATTGTCCTGCACACTCTTTTTTTCTCTATTTTCCTTCGGAGTATTTTTTGGGCGACATATTTTGATGTGATTTTCTTTCTTTGTCATTTGGCACAATGTATCGTCTAGATTCTAGAAGATCTTGGATGGTTGTTAGATCATCTTGGATGGTTGTTAGATCATCTTGGATGGTTGTTAGATCATCTTGGATGGTTGTTAGATCTTCTTGGATGGTTGTTAGATCATCTTGGATGGTTGTTAGATGATCTTGGATGGTTGTTAGATGATCTTGGATGGTTGTTAGATCTTCTTGGATGGTTGTTAGATCTTCTTGGGTGGTTGTTAGATCTTCTTGGGTGGTTGTTAGATGATCTTGGATGGTTGTTAGATCTTCTTGGATGGTTGTTAGATCATTTTGGATGGTTGTTAGATCATCTTGGATGGTTGTTAGATCATCTTGGATGGTTGTTACATCATCTTGGATGGTTGTTAGATCATCTTGGATGGTTGTTAGATCATCTTGGATGGTTGTTAGATCTTCTTGGATGGTTGTTAGATCATCTTGGATGGTAGTTTGATGATCTTGGACGGTAGTGAGATCTTTGGCAGTAGTTAAGATCTTTAAAGATCTTGTTTGTCTGAAATAGACCATGCCTTCAAACGGCCCAATCGCTTACGGCGTCAGACATTTACCAGCAAGATAAGTGACCAAATGTACTTGTCGGGGTCGGGAACGTTGTTCAGAGTCCTGCTCACATGACCCAAAAATTAAATGTTAATAAAATAATTAATAATTAAAAGATTTTAATAAAATCTTCTTTAGGTTATCTTGAGATGATTTCGGGGCTTAGCGTCCCCGCGGCCCAGTCCTCGACCATGCCTCCACCCCCAGGTAGCAACACGTAGCAGCTGTCTAACTCCCAGGTACCTATTTACTGCTAGGTAACAGGGGCATCAGAGTGAAAGAAACATTTTGACCATTTGTCTCCGCCTCCACCAGGGATCGAACCCGGAACCTCAGGACTACGAATCCGAAGCGCTGTCCACTCAGCTGTCAGGCGGCCACAACTCTGAGATGTAGGAACAACGGCTCTAATTCATTCAGGTATTTTGCACGAATTGAACGGAACCTCAAAAGGCTTAGTTCTGGGCCAGGATTCATCAACACTCTATGTGCTCACTTACGAAACCTATACATCTCTCCTTGATCATGGTGATTTTATTTATATTTATTAAACAGTTTACGAGGTTGGAAACTTCACAACCCAAAGTTATTGTTGTTAGTGACAACTTGTAGCGTCTTGGAGCTCATAAACTATTTAAGAAATAAAGACTTAGCCGCTATGATTGAGGAAAGATGCACAGGTTTCGGAAGTGCCACTCAAGTGCTTGATGAACCAAGGCCCAAGCCGAGACACACACACAGTGGACACATACTGTATAGTGCAGACAGTCACCATGTCCCCGGTACAGTGAACATCATTAGTAACCAAGAGGGTCCTTTGATCTTCATTAATGACTTGGAAACAAGAAATTAACATCATGCTGGGCCTTCTCTTCGCGGTATTTTTAACAACTTTGAGCAATTATGACTTTGAGCAATTTTGACTTTGAGTGGCCATCAACTATTCATTAGTCACGTGTCTCCATTGCAACACGATGCCAACTGTCTGGTTGTGGGGTATTGGCAAGTTACTATAAGGCTCTTAAAGGAGGGTATTCTCCTCGTGTTCGGGTTCACTTTAATACGAGTTGGGGTGAGGAACTTCATTTATAGAACTTTTATATATTCCTAAAACACCTAAATGGAATAAGAATACTAAAAAAAATATCTCGAAATGATATGACAGTAAAAAGTATGGCAAATCTATGTCATTTAATTTGTAATTTCTTGTATTTAATGTGAAAGAAACTAGGAGAATTTTTTTGTAAATTTGCAGTTAACGCAACACAAATGTTTCATTCTCCCTCTCGAGAACGTGGCTAACACTGAGAGCAACACACTGATACACGTGGCTAACACTGAGACCAACACACTGACACACGTGGCTCACACTGAGAGCAAGACCAACACACTGACACACGTGGCTAACACTGAGAGCAAGACCAACACACTGACACGTGGCTAACACTGAGAGCAACACACTGACACACGTGGCTTACACTGAGAGCAAGAGCAACACACTTGCACACGTGGCTAACACTGAGAGCAACACACTGACACACGTGGCTTACACTGAGAGCAAGAGCAACACACTGACACACGTGGCTAACACTGAGAGCAAGACCAACACACTGACACGTGGCTAACACTGAGAGCAAGACCAACACACTGACACACGTGGCTAACACTGAGAGCAAGACCAACACACTGACACGTGGCTAACACTGAGAGCAAGACCAACACACTGACACACGTGGCTAACACTGAGAGCAAGACCAACACACTGACACACGTGGCTAACACTGAGAGCAAGACCAACACACTGACACACGTGGCTAACACTGAGAGCAAGACCAACACACTGACACACGTGGCTAACACTGAGAGCAAGACCAACACACTGACACACGTGGCTAACACTGAGAGCAAGACCAACACACTGACACACGTGGCTCACACTGAGAGCAAGACCAACACACTGACACACGTGGCTCACACTGAGAGCAAGACCAACACACTGACACACGTGGCTCACACTGAGAGCAAGACCAACACACTGACACGTGGCTCACACTGAGAGCAAGACCAACACACTGACACGTGGCTCACACTGAGAGCAAGACCAACACACTGACACACGGGGCTAACACTGAGAGCAACACACTGACACACGTGGCTCACACTGAGAGCAAGACCAACACACTGACACACGTGGCTAACACTGAGAGCAAGACCAACACACTGACACGTGGCTCACACTGAGAGCAAGACCAACACACTGACACACGTGGCTAACACTGAGAGCAAGACCAACACACTGACACGTGGCTCACACTGAGAGCAAGACCAACACACTGACACACGTGGCTAACACTGAGAGCAAGACCAACACACTGACACACGTGGCTAACACTGAGAGCAAGACCAACACACTGACACACGTGGCTAACACTGAGACCAACACACTGACACACGTGGCTAACACTGAGAGCAAGACCAACACACTGACACACGTGGCTCACACTGAGAGCAAGACCAACACACTGACACACGTGGCTAACACTGAGAGCAAGACCAACACACTGACACACGTGGCTAACACTGAGAGCAACACACTGACACACGGGGCTAACACTGAGAGCAAGACCAACACACTGACACACGTGGCTAACACTGAGAGCAAGACCAACACACTGACACACGTGGCTCACACTGAGAGCAAGACCAACACACTGACACACGTGGCTAACACTGAGAGCAAGACCAACACACTGACACACGTGGCTCACACTGAGAGCAAGACCAACACACTGACACACGTGGCTAACACTGAGAGCAAGACCAACACACTGACACACGTGGCTCACACTGAGAGCAAGACCAACACACGGACACACGTGGCTCACACTGAGAGCAAGACCAACACACTGACACACGTGGCTAACACTGAGAGCAAGACCAACACACTGACACACGTGGCTAACACTGAGAGCAAGACCAACACACTGACACACGTGGCTCACACTGAGAGCAAGACCAACACATTGACACACGTGGCTAACACTGAGAGCAAGACCAACACACTGACACACGTGGCTAACACTGAGACCAACACACTGACACACGTGGCTCACACTGAGACCAACACACTGACACACGTGGCTAACACTGAGACCAACACACTGACACACGTGGCTAACACTGAGACCAACACACTGACACACGTGGCTAACACTGAGAGCAAGACCAACACAATGACACACGTGGCTAACACTGAGAGCAAGACCAACACACTGACACACGTGGCTCACACTGAGAGCAAGACCAACACACTGACACACGTGGCTAACACTGAGAGCAAGACCAACACACTGACACACGTGGCTAACACTGAGAGCAAGACCAACACACGGACACACGTGGCTAACACTGAGAGCAAGACCAACACACTGACACACGTGGCTAACACTGAGAGCAAGACCAACACACTGACACACGTGGCTAACACTGAGAGCAAGACCAACACACTGACACACGTGGCTCACACTGAGAGCAAGACCAACACACTGACACACGTGGCTAACACTGAGAGCAAGACCAACACACTGACACACGTGGCTAACACTGAGAGCAAGACCAACACACTGACACACGTGGCTAACACTGAGAGCAAGACCAACACACTGACACACGTGGCTAACACTGAGAGCAAGACCAACACACTGACACACGTGGCTAACACTGAGAGCAAGACCAACACACTGACACACGTGGCTAACACTGAGAGCAAGACCAACACACTGACACACGTGGCTAACACTGAGAGCAAGACCAACACACTGACACACGTGGCTAACACTGAGAGCAAGACCAACACACTGACACGTGGCTAACACTGAGAGCAAGACCAACACACTGACACACGTGGCTTACACTGAGAGCAAGACCAACACACTGACACACGTGGCTAACACTGAGAGCAAGACCAACACACTGACACACGTGGCTAACACTGAGAGCAAGACCAACACACTGACACACGTGGCTAACACTGAGAGCAAGACCAACACACTGACACACGTGGCTAACACTGAGAGCAAGACCAACACACTGACACGTGGCTAACACTGAGAGCAAGACCAACACACTGACACACGTGGCTCACACTGAGAGCAAGACCAACACACTGACACACGTGGCTAACACTGAGAGCAAGACCAACACACTGACACACGTGGCTAACACTGAGAGCAAGACCAACACACTGACACACGTGGCTAACACTGAGAGCAAGACCAACACACTGACACACGTGGCTAACACTGAGAGCAAGACCAACACACTGACACACGTGGCTCACACTGAGAGCAAGACCAACACACTGACACACGTGGCTAACACTGAGAGCAAGACCAACACACTGACACACGTGGCTAACACTGAGAGCAAGACCAACACACTGACACACGTGGCTAACACTGAGAGCAAGACCAACACACTGACACACGTGGCTAACACTGAGAGCAAGACCAACACACTGACACACGTGGCTCACACTGAGAGCAAGACCAACACACTGACACACGTGGCTAACACTGAGAGCAAGACCAACACACTGACACACGTGGCTAACACTGAGAGCAAGACCAACACACTGACACACGTGGCTAACACTGAGAGCAAGACCAACACACTGACACACGTGGCTAACACTGAGAGCAAGACCAACACACTGACACACGTGGCTCACACTGAGAGCAAGACCAACACACTGACACACGTGGCTCACACTGAGAGCAAGACCAACACACTGACACGTGGCTCACACTGAGAGCAAGACCAACACACTGACACGTGGCTCACACTGAGAGCAAGACCAACACACTGACACACGTGGCTCACACTGAGAGCAACACACTGACACACATGGCTAACACTGAGAGCAACACACGGACACACGTGGTCTCAGCATGGAAGGCTGGCGTGACCTGCCCCATCCATCATGCCTCACCATCTTATCTTCGTCAGGAACTTGGTCTTCCAGAACTCTCGCCAAAAAACTCATTATCCGCCGTATAAATAACAGGAGGTGGAGTTAGTGGGGGGGGGGGCGGCACAAGTGGACGATAACCCTGGCTTGATGAGGCGCCTGTGTGCCATGCTGCCTCCAGGACCCTCCTCTTCTCCTTCCATTTCCAAGAGGGCAACACGGCGGCTGTGTTAATTGAATAACTAGAGTCATTCACAAGATTTATCGGGATTTTTTTATTTCTGGTTGATACAGGGACATCCTTGAAGGTCGGCGTTCGATCTCCGATGGGCCAAGTGGTTGCTGGGTACTGTTCCTTCCCTCCGTCCTATCCCAGATCCTTGTCCTCATATGTCTTCCAAGTGCTATTTTGTTGTACCGGCTTAGTGCTTCCTCCAGGTATTTACTGTAGGCTGGTAGAGCATGGTGAGGCAGGTTGAGTGCGGCAGTGATGACCGCTGCACGCCACCAGTGGTCAATACAACCCACTCACCCTGCAAGAGTATTTACCAACCAACATGTTCCAATGAAACCCATGAGAGACCTTTAGCGCAGTAGTCAACGTAGTCTAATCACAACCGAATCCTCTCAAGTTTAATGCCCGGAAATGACGGATATGTTTATGCTCGTTTCCTTTCACCTGATACAACTGTTCACCGAGTAGTAAATAGGTACCAGAGAGTTGAATCAGAGAATGCATAATAGGGAAGATCAGCAGTTGGCCTACGGCAGTGGTCCCCAATCACCGAGGTCCGTGGACCTCATAGAAGAACTTCAAGGGATCCAATAGACTAATGCTGTGTATTGGGTCGTGCTCTTAAAAGAACCTTTTATGAGAGTATTGAACTGAATGTCTCCTGCTTTATTTAAACACAGTTTTCACGTCTGGCATTAATATATGAAAGTATTTGTCGCAGCAATGTCTTCTGTCAATATTATTGTTGCATGGTACGTCCACAGGTGAGCACGTGGTTGTAAGGGGGGTCCACAGGTGAGCACGTGGTTGTAAGGGGGGTCCACAGGTGAGCACGTGGTTGTAAGGGGGGTCCACAGGTGAGCACGTGGTTGCAAGGGGGGTCCACAGGTGAGCACGTGGTTGCAAGGGGTCCACAGGTGAGCACGTGGTTGCAAGGGGTCCACAGGTGAGCACGTGGTTGCAAGGGGTCCACAGGTGAGCACGTGGTTGCAAGGGGTCCACAGGTGAGCACGTGGTTGCAAGGGGTCCACAGGTGAGCACGTGGTTGTAAGGGGGGTCCACAGGTGAGCACGTGGTTGTAAGGGGGGTCCACAGGTGAGCACGTGGTTGTAAGGGGGTCCACAGGTGAACACGTGGTTGTAAGGGGTCCACAGGTGAGCACGTGGTTGCAAGAGGGGTCCACAGGTGAGCACGTGGTTGCAAGAGGGGTCCACAGGTGAGCACGTGGTTGCAAGAGGGGTCCACAGGTGAGCACGTGGTTGCAAGAGGGGTCCACAGGTGAGCACGTGGTTGCAATGGGGGTCCACAGGTGAGCACGTGGTTGCAATGGGGGTCCACAGGTGAGCACGTGGTTGCAAGGGGTCCACAGGTGAGCACGTGGTTGCAAGGGGTCCACAGGTGAGCACGTGGTTGTAAGGGGGTCCACAGGTGAGCACGTGGTTGTAAGGGGGGTCCACAGGTGAGCACGTGGTTGTAAGGGGGTTCACAGGTGAACACGTGGTTGTAAGGGGTCCACAGGTGAGCACGTGGTTGCAAGAGGGGTCCACAGGTGAGCACGTGGTTGCAAGAGGGGTCCACAGGTGAGCACGTGGTTGCAAGAGGGGTCCACAGGTGAGCACGTGGTTGCAAGAGGGGTCCACAGGTGAACACGTGGTTGCAAGAGGGGTCCACAGGTGAGCACGTGGTTGCAAGAGGGGTCCACAGGTGAGCACGTGGTTGTAAGGGGGTCCACAGGTGAGCACGTGGTTGCAAGAGGGGTCCACAGGTGAGCACGTGGTTGCAAGAGGGGTCCACAGGTGAGCACGTGGTTGCAAGAGGGGTCCACAGGTGAGCACGTGGTTGCAAGAGGGGTCCACAAGTGAGCACGTGGTTGCAAGGGGTCCACAGGTGAGCACGTGGTTGCAAGATCACAGGCTGTACCAAACCATAGCCTGCGTCAGCCAATATACTTCACCAAACTAAGCACTAAACATTACTTTTGTCGCCAGCAGAAATATCTCACCTCTGGCCACTAACCCGTAACTAACAGCGCCAGCGGCTGAGCGGACAGAACACTGGACGCTAGAACCTGTGGTCCCGGGTTCGATCCCGGGCGCTGGCGAGAAACAATGAGCAGAGTTTCTTTCACCCTGATGCACCTGTTACCTACCA
The DNA here is from genome assembly GCF_040958095.1 of Procambarus clarkii. Classification (NCBI taxonomy): domain Eukaryota; kingdom Metazoa; phylum Arthropoda; class Malacostraca; order Decapoda; family Cambaridae; genus Procambarus; species Procambarus clarkii. The sequence goes on from NC_091189.1 coordinate 42,048,307, forward strand.
GTAAATAGGTACCTGGGAGTTAGTCAGCTGTCACGGGCTGCTTCCTGGGGGTGGAGGCCTGGTCGAGGACCGGGCCGCGGGGACACTAAAGCCCCGAAATCATCTCAAGATAACCTGAAGATAGCCAGACTGCAGGAAGGGGTCTCCAGTGACCAACGCTTTACAACATTCATCGCAATTTTTAAAAACGGCAGAAACGACCAGTGGCGCCATCTATTGGTGCATAGTTAAAACCTACGATAAATTCTGAACTATTACGTAAATTCCAGCGCCAGATAATTAATTATTTCCTTTATCAATGATTTAATTAATTAGATTTTTCTCAGTGTAATTTATTATGCAAGTAACTTTGATGAATCAAATTTCTTAATAAATAATTTATGGAATATAATTGTTTACACGACTACTTTATCATATGATTCCCCCGTCACACATCCCAGACTACCACCGTCACACATCCCAGACTACCCCCCGTCACACATCCCAGACTACCCCCGTTACACATCCCAGACTACCACCGTCACACATCCCAGACTACCCCCGTCACACATTACAGACTATCCCCGTCACACATCCCAGACTACCCCCGTCACACATCCCAGACTACCCCCGTCACACATCCCAGACTACCCCCGTCACACATCCCAGACTACCCCCGTCACACATCCCAGACTACCCCCGTCACACATCCCAGACTACCCCCGTCACACATTACAAACTACCCCCGTCACACATCCCAGACTACCCCCGTCACACATCCCAGACTACCATCGTCACACATCCCAGACTATCCCCGTCACACATCCCAGACTACCCCGTCACACATCCCAGACTATCCCCGTCACACATCCCAGACTACCATCGTCACACATCCCAGACTATCCCCGTCACACATCCCAGACTACCCCGTCACACATCCCAGACTACCACCGTCACACATCCCAGACTACCCCCGTCACACATTACAGACTATCCCCGTCACACATCCCAGACTACCCCCGTCACACATCCCAGACTACCCCCGTCATACATCCCAAACCACCCCCGTCACACATCCCAGACTACCACCGTCACACATCCCAGACTACCCCCGTCACACATTACAGACTATCCCCGTCACACATCCCAGACTACCCCCGTCACACATCCCAGACTACCCCCGTCACACATCCCAGACTACCCCCGTCACACATCCCAGACTACCCCCATCACACATTACAGACTACCCCCGTCACACATCCCAGACTACCCCGTCACACATCCCAGACTACCCCCGTCACACATCCCAGACCACCCCCGTCACACATCCCAAACCACCCCGTCACACATCCCAAACCACCCCGTCAAACATCCCAAACCACCCCCGTCACACATCCCAAACCACCCCCGTCACACATCCCAGACTACCCCCGTCACACATCCCAGACTACCACCGTCACACATCCCAAACCACCCCCGTCACACATCCCAAACCACCCCCGTCACACATCCCAAACCACCCCCGTCACACATCCCAAACCACCCCCGTCACACATCCCAAACCACCCCCGTCACACATCCCAGACTACCACCGTCACACATCCCAGACTACCCCCGTCACACATCCCAGACTACCCCCGTCACACATCCCAGACTACCACCGTCACACATCCCAGACTACCACCGTCACACATCCCAGACTACCCCCGTCACACATCCCAGACTACCACCGTCACACATCCCAGACTACCCCCGTCACACATTACAGACTATCCCCGTCACACATCCCAGACTACCCCGTCACACATCCCAGACTACCCCCGTCACACATCCCAGACTACCCCCGTCACACATCCCAGACTACCCCCGTCACACATCCCAGACTACCCCCGTCACACATCCCAGACTACCCCGTCACACATCCCAGACTACCCCCGTCACACATCCCAGACCACCCCCGTCACACATCCTAAACCACCCCCGTCACACATCCCAAACCACCCCCGTCACACATCCCAAACCACCCCCGTCACACATCCCAGACTACCCCCGTCACACATCCCAGACTACCACCGTCACACATCCCAAACCACCCCCGTCACACATCCCAAACCACCCCCGTCACACATCCCAAACCACCCCCGTCACACATCCCAAACCACCCCCGTCACACATCCCAAACCACCCCCGTCACACATCCCAGACTACCACCGTCATACATCCCAGACTACCCCCGTCACACATCCCAGACTACCCCCGTCACACATCCCAGACTACCACCGTCACACATCCCAGACTACCCCCGTCACACATTACAGACTACCCCCGTCACACATCCCAGACTACCCCCGTCACACATCCCAGACTACCCCCGTCACACATCCCAGACTACCCCCGTCACACATCCCAGACTACCCCCGTCACACATTACAGACTACCCCCGTCACACATCCCAGACTACCCCCGTCACACATTACAGACTACCCCCGTCACACATCCCAGACTACCCCCGTCACACATCCCAGACTACCCCCGTCACACATCCCAGACTACCCCCGTCACACATCCCAGACTACCCCCGTCACACATCCCAGACTACCCCCGTCACACATTACAGACTACCCCCGTCACACATTCCAGACTACCACCGCACACATCCAAGACTACCCCCGTCACACATCCCAGACTACCCCCGTCACACATTACAGACTACCCCCGTCACACATCCCAGACTACCCCCGTCACACATCCCAGACTACCCCCGTCACACATTACAGACTACCCCCGTCACACATCCCAGACTACCCCGTCACACATCCCAGACTACCACCGCACACATCCAAGACTACCCCCGTCACACATCCCAGACTACCACCGTCACACATCCCAGACTACCCCCGTCACACATTACAGACTCTCCCCGTCACACATCCCAGACTACCCCCGTCACACATCCTAGACTACCCCCGTCACACATTACAGACTACCCCCGTCACACATCCCAGACTACCCCCGTCACACATCCCAGACTACCCCCGTCACACATTACAGACTACCCCCGTCACACATCCCAGACTACCCCGTCACACATCCCAGACTACCACCGCACACATCCAAGACTACCCCCGTCACACATCCCAGACTACCACCGTCACACATCCCAGACTACCCCCGTCACACATTACAGACTCTCCCCGTCACACATCCCAGACTACCCCCGTCACACATCCCAGACTACCCCCGTCACACATCCCAGACCACCCCCGTCACACATCCCAAACCACCCCCGTCACACATTCCAAACCACCCTCGTCACACATCCCAGACTACCCCCGTCACACATCCCAGACCACCCCCGTCACACATCCCAAACCACCCCCGTCACACATTCCAAACCACCCTCGTCACACATCCCAGACCACCCCCGTCACACATCCCAGAATCACTATAAAGTTCGCGACCCGACAGGACCGCAATATGTGTCCCTGAGTGAGTCCTTGGAGATGTTGGTGCGTGATGCTGTTAAAACTGTTGATATATTCCTGTTTAGCTTGGTGGTCGGCGTCTAGTAACTGCTGCTTATGGTAAGTCATACACACAGACCAAGGCCACTGCCTTAGCAGCGTCCAGTAGCGTACCTAGTGCTATCTTTATGCGTGTAGTATTTGAGAGGAACAGATGCCATAGAGAGGACGTCCCGGCAGTGTACCAGAGATATATTGACGGTATCTTTGGAGTCATGGGAGGCGGACTCCCACGTATAGAGGGTTTCTTTGTCTGGGCGAACACACTCCACAGAAACATCAAATTTACAATAGACTATGACGACTCCACAATACATTTCCTGGACACCGCGGTGTATGTGGACGAGACAACCCGACACCTGAACAGCAAGACTTATTACCAACCTACGAACCTTCACACATACTTGAAGGTCGACTCATGCCATCCGCTAGCCCCAAGAAGTCATTACCCTTCTCCCTAGGATTACGCCTTAAAGGAATAACCAGCAAGTACGCAACAATATACCCCCCAGGTAGACGACCTGTGGGAGATGTTTAGGTACAAAGGTTACCCGCAGGTAACGCTGAACCACGCCCAGGAGACACTACCCTGGAACACCAGAGAACAACTTCTCAGGCCACAGCCGGCCCCACGGATGGAGGATAGGACATGGAACCTCGTCTACCCTGTCCTCTCCTGGTTTGGCTGGAAAAGCAAAACAGAAACTCTGAGACGTATGGACCTGGATGAGGGAGACAGTGACCAGCCTTCTTGGGAGAATTTCCCGCAAAATCCACCAATGATCGCGTGGAGGCGCGGTATAAGTCCACCAAGGACCACCTGGTCCCCGCAGGTCTGCCACCGGACGAGGAGGACAACCGTGCCCCAGTAACCCCTGGGAACCCCCCAGCACAGACCTGACCTGACGCAGGAGCCTGCACAACACACCCAGGGAAGCCCAGTATGTGGAGTGGGTAGGCGGCACCTGCGTGTAAACAAACGTATGTAACAATGTCAGGCAGTGTTGTGGTCTACGGGGCTCACTAGCGAGGGGCATGTGTTCGATTCCCGGCCTGGACACAGACGGTTTGGCAGATTTTATTTCATCTGAAGCCTCTACTTGTTGTCAATAGGTACAGGGGGAAAAGTGGGTTGTATGTTGCATCTACAACATAGATGCAACATACAACAGGACAGCCACATAACCACCACACAAACAGACAACATGGGGGGTTATGATGAAATGTCAGAGACATAAACCCACACATTGCCACACAAGGTTCACAACGCCATACTGGCCTAACAAGAGCCAGAGATAACACACGGGTCCACTTGGTCTGCTGTTGCTATTTGGCTGCGTCATATCTCTTCATGTTGACGGATGAGTCTGTACTCATCACTGTAATACTGGGCGGCAACATGTCGTCAGCCCAGGGTGTATGTGGCACGTGTTGACACCCCCGGTGGTCTGGGCACGGTGGTCTGGGGACGGTGGTCTGGTGACGGTGGTCTGGGGAAGGTGGTCTGGTGACGGTGGTCTGGGGACGGTGGTCTGGGGACGGTGGTCTGGGACGGTGGTCTGGGGACGGTGGTCTGGTGACGGTGGTCTGGTGACGGTGGTCTGGGGACGGTGGTCTGGGACGGTGGTCTGGGACGGTGGTCTGGTGACGGTGGTCTGGGCACGGTGGTCTGGGGACGGTGGTCTGGGCACGGTGGTCTGGTGACGGTGGTCTGGGCACGGTGGTCTGGGACGGTGGTCTGGTGACGGTGGTCTGGGGACGGTGGTCTGGGACGGTGGTCTGGGGACGGTGGTCTGGTGACGGTGGTCTGGTGACGGTGGTCTGGGGACGGTGGTCTGGGGACGGTGGTCTGGGACGGTGGTCTGGGACGGTGGTCTGGTGACGGTGGTCTGGGCACGGTGGTCTGGGGACGGTGGTCTGGGCACGGTGGTCTGGTGACGGTGGTCTGGGCACGGTGGTCTGGGACGGTGGTCTGGTGACGGTGGTCTGGGCACGGTGGTCTGGGGACGGTGGTCTGGGCACGGTGGTCTGGGCACTGTGGTCTGGTGACGGTGGTCTGGGCACTGTGGTCTGGTGACGGTGGTCTGGGCACTGTGGTCTGGTGACGGTGGTCTGGGCACGGTGGTCTGGGCACGGTGGTCTGGTGACGGTGGTCTGGGGACGGTGGTCTGGGACGGTGGTCTGGGGACGGTGGTCTGGTGACGGTGGTCTGGGCACGGTGGTCTGGGGACGGTGGTCTGGGGACGGTGGTCTGGGGACGGTGGTCTGGGGACGGTGGTCTGGTGACGGTGGTCTGGGGACGGTGGTCTGGTGACGGTGGTCTGGGCACGGTGGTCTGGGGACGGTGGTCTGGGGACGGTGGTCTGGGGACGGTGGTCTGGGGACGGTGGTCTGGGACGGTGGTCTGGGGACGGTGGTCTGGTGACGGTGGTCTGGGGACGGTGGTCTGGTGACGGTGGTCTGGGGACGGTGGTCTGGTGACGGTGGTCTGGTGACGGTGGTCTGGTGACGGTGGTCTGGGGACGGTGGTCTGGTGACGGTGGTCTGGGACGGTGGTGTGGGGACGGTGGTCTGGTGACGGTGGTCTGGGGACAATGGTCTGGGCACGGTGGTCTGGGGACAATGGTCTGGGCACGGTGGTCTGGGGACAATGGTCTGGGGACGGTGGTCTGGGGACAATGGTCTGGGGACGGTGGTCTGGGGACAGTGGTCTGGGCACGACTGCGTCTTTGATGTCAGCCACAGTTTGGACGAGCAAAGCTTGAGAATGATTACCATCACTACAGAATGGTACACTCTTAGTCTGTCCCCTATCCTTTGCCTGAAGATGGACTTCACTAGCCACATTCCACTACCCACTGGATCATCGTAGCACGCAGTAATCCTCACCATTAGAGTTCCAGTGAGAGGCGAGTATCCCTCTACATCAACTGTCCTCAGTCTATCCTCATCCAAGCAGGAGGCGACTTCGAAGACTTATACATAAATTGTAACGTAGAAAGTATTCAAAATTATTTTCTTCTCAAATTTATATATTATATATTATAATTTTATGTATAATTAGACGTAGGTTACGTTAGATGTTTAGGTTCTGTTGGTAATTGTATTTACAGATGAGTTTGAAGAATTGTTGATGAATTGATGTTGATGAAGAGTTTATGGAGGTGCGATTCGAACATAGGAAAAAAGAGCTAAGCATTGTTGGAGAATAGCAATTTTCGAGCCATAAACAGCGGACGTGACAGCTGAATTAACGAGCATTTGGCTATTGGTTATGAGGACAAGCTGCATTATTTGTGAGGACTGAGTCGTGTACCTGCATTGTCCGCTGGGTGTACACTGACGTCACGCGGCCACGTGTAGTACATAAACATTACGCTGACGTCACGCGACCACGTGTAGTACATGAACATTACACTGACGTCACGCGACCACGTGTAGTACATAAACATTACGCTGACGTCACGCGACCACGTGTAGTACATGAACATTACACTGACGTCACGCGACCACGTGTAGTACATAAACATTACGCTGACGTCACGCGACCACGTGTAGTACATAAACATTACGCTGACGTCACGCGACCACGTGTAGTACATAAACATTACGCTGACGTCACGCGACCACGTGTAGTACATAAACATTACGCTGACGTCACGCGACCACGTGTAGTACATGAACATTACACTGACGTCACGCGACCACGTGTAGTACATAAACATTACGCTGACGTCACGCGACCACGTGTAGTACATAAACATTACGCTGACGTCACGCGACCACGTGTAGTACATAAACATTACGCTGACGTCACGCGACCACGTGTAGTACATGAACATTACGCTGACGTCACGCGACCACGTGTAGTACATGAACATTACGCTGACGTCACGCGACCACGTGTAGTACATGAACATTACGCTGACGTCACGCGACCACGTGTAGTACATGAACATTACGCTGACGTCACGCGACCACGTGTAGTACATGAACATTACGCTGACGTCACGCGACCACGTGTAGTACATAAACATTACGCTGACGTCACGCGACCACGTGTAGTACATAAACAATGCAGCAGCCGGGAGTCGATCAACGGCCGTTTTTCGGGCGTTGTAAGTGTAAATTTTCGTTGAATGTAAAGAAAGGGTTGAAGAGGCGGCCCTTGTGTTATGAAGGTAATTGTGAGGCATCACAACACTACCACATTCTATGTCTCATCTCAATTAGGCTTTTGAGGGACGTTACCATGAAAATGTCAAGATAACGGTCAAACGATCGTTGGATTTGGGTGAACTAGACGAACACATCTGACAAGCCGCCGGCTTCCTTTCCCGCGAAGTGGTCACTAAATAGACGGTGCCTTCTGGAAATAATTATATATATTAAAACGTACTGAGGGTAAATATACAGCCGGTCGAGAGTGAACGCGGCGCCGGTCGAGAGTGAACGCGGCGCCGGTCGAGAGTGAACGCGGCGCCGGTCGAGAGTGAACGCGGCGCCGGTCGAAAGTGAACGCGACGCCGGTCGAGAGTGAACGCGGCGCCGATCGACAGTGAACGCGGCGCCGGTCGAGAGTGAACGTGACGCCGGTCGAGAGTGAACGTGACGCCGGTCGAGAGTGAACGCGACGCCGGTCGAGAGTGAACGCGGCGCCGGTCGAGAGTGAGCGCGGCGCCGGTCGAGAGTGAACGCGGCGCCGGTCGAGAGTGAACGCGACGCCGGTCGAGAGTGAACGCGACGCCGGTCGAGAGTGAACGCGACGCCGGTCGAGAGTGAACGCGACGCCGGTCGAGAGTGAACGCGACGCCGGTCGAGAGTGAACGCGACGCCGGTCGAGAGTGAACGCGACGCCGGTCGAGAGTGAACGCGGCGCCGGTCGAGAGTGAACGCGACGCCGGTCGAGAGTGAACGCGACGCCGGTCGAGAGTGAACGCGGCGCCGGTCGAGAGTGAACGCGACGCCGGTCGAGAGTGAACGCGACGCCGGTCGAGAGTGAACGCGACGCCGGTCGAGAGTGAGCGCGGCGCCGGTCGAGAGTGAACGCGACGCCGGTCGAGAGTGAACGCGACGCCGGTCGAGAGTGAGCGCGGCGCCGGTCGAGAGTGAACGCGACGCCGGTCGAGAGTGAGCGCGGCGCCGGTCGAGAGTGAACGCGACGCCGGTCGAGAGTGAACGCGACGCCGGTCGAGAGTGAACGCGACGCCGGTCGAGAGTGAGCGCGGCGCAGATCGAGAGTGAGGGTGGCGCCGGTCGAGAGTGAGCGCGGCGCCGGTCGAGAGTGAGCGCGGCGCAGGTCGAGAGTGAACGCGGCGCCGGTCGAGAGTGAACGCGGCGCCGGTCGAGAGTGAACGCGGCGCCGGTCGAGAGTGAGCGCGGCGCCGGTTAAGCCCCTCACGCTATGAATCTGCTCAACACACAAAAACTAAACAGGTACAAATGGCCTTGGCAGCAAACACAATATAATGTGTAAACACGACTTCGCCCGACGCACGGCCGCCCACCGCTCAACTGTAGCGGCTAATCCAGTAATTCTGCGAAAATTTGCTTAAACCCCTGACGTTAACAGGCTAGTCGGACACTATCACCTGTGACCCGTGACGCTATCACCTGTGACCCGTGACACCATCACCTGTGACCCATGACACCATCACCTGTGACCCGTGACACCATCACCTGTGACCCGTGACACTATCACCTGTGACCCGTGACACCATCACCTGTGACCCATGACACTATTACCCGTGACCCATGACACTATTACCTGTGACCCATGACATCATCACTTGTGACCCGTGACACCATCACTTGTGACCCATGACACCATCACCTGTGACCCATGACACTATTACCTGTGACCCATGACACTATTACCTGTGACCCATGACACTGTTACCTGTGACCCATGACACTATCACTTGTGACCCATGACACTATCACCTGTGACCCATGACACTATCACTTGTGACCCGTGACACCATCACTTGTGACCCATGACACTATCACCTGTGACCCGTGACACTATCACCTGTGACCCGTGACACCATCACCTGTGACCCATGACACCATCACCTGTGACCCATGACACCATCACTTGTGACCCATGACACTATCACTTGTGACCCGTGACACTATCACCTGTGACCCGTGACACCATCACCTGTGACCCATGACACCATCACCTGTGACCCATGACACTATTACCTGTGACCCATGACACTATTACCTGTGACCCATGACACTGTTACCTGTGACCCATGACACTATTACCTGTGACCCATGACACTATCACCTGTGACCCATGACACTATTACCTGTGACCCACCATGACACTATCACCTGTGACCCATGACACTATCACTTGTGACCCGTGACACCATCACCTGTGACCCATGACACCATCACCTGTGACCCATGACACCATCACCTGTGACCCATGACACCATCACCTGTGACCCATGACACCATCACCTGTGACCCATGACACCATCACCTGTGACCCATGACACCATCATCTGTGACCCATGACACCATCACCTGTGACCCATGACACCATCACCTGTGACCCATGACACTATCACTTGTGACCCGTGACACCATCACCTGTGACCCATGACACCATCACCTGTGACCCATGACACCATCATCTGTGACCCATGACACCATCACCTGTGACCCATGACACCATCACCTGTGACCCATGACACCATCACCTGTGACCCATGACACTATCACAACACAGAGTACAACACATAAAGACGGTTCAACTATATCAACACGAAACACAGGATATAGGAGGGGGGGGGGTGTGGTAGTGGAATATTAAAAGTTGTTCAATTTCAATCAAACTTTATTGACAAGTTGTATATGAAAAGTGCTCCAACTGGTCCAAGTTTCAGCATCGCAGCGTAAATAAAAACTGAGAACAAAATAAATAAAAAAAAATTCCCTATTTTCAAAATTTAACTTAAAACACAAGTGTCAACTCAAATCATTTCTATGGCAGCTAGCATATTAGCATATAATAAAGGAACTCAACTAGGGTTTTTATCCAATATATGTTTAGTTTTACTAATAAAAATATGTATAATTCCAATAAAAATTATACAATATAATTATGTATATATTTATAAAATCGATATATGGCCTCATTAAAAAAAAATGAGTTTGTAGAGCCAGAAAAACTACATATAAGATGTATATTTTCATGTAAATTGATAAATAAATGAAAGCGTAGCTCCAGCTTGTAGTTGTAAATCACTTACTAGAACAAAATAAAGTCAAAGATTGTGTCACCTGTGGCTGAGGTTGACGTCTAAAGCTATTGGCTCTATATTGTTTTGTGTTCCTCTGTGTATTAATACGAGGATGCAGTCGACATTTAAGACATTCTCATAAACGTTAAAAAAGACTCCTAATAACCATAGAATTAAATATGGATTACCAGTTGGAAGCAGAGGGTGTGTGGACCCCGGGTTACAGCCTCGGAGGTCTTGGGGGAGCACATATATACTGACGGGATGGCCTGTTCAGTCGTTAAGGCTGACACACAGGTCGATAAATGCCACCCTCAGACTTCCGACAGAGCGGCCCTCCCCTGGCGGTAACACGGGACACTGAAGAACACTCCCAGTTACTCACTAATGTTAAAGATGGTTAGAACAAAACTAACTTTTGGATGTGACGTTTTGAAGCTCGTTAACTGTTTACTAAATGTAAACATTGCAGCTATAATTAAGGGAAGATGTAAAGGCTTTGATGGTGGTTAGGTAAATGGTTTGATGACTCCTGGTACAGATGCTTAACATACCCCAACACCACACTCCCAGCATACTCCAACACCACACTCCCAACATACTCCAACACCACACTCCCAACATACTCCAACACCACACTCCCAACATACCCCAACACCACACTCCCAACATACCCCAACACCACACTCCCAGCATACTCCAACACCACACTCCCAACATACCCCAACACCACACTCCCAACACCACACTCCCAACATACCCCAACACCACACTCCCAACATACCCCAACACCACACTCACAACATACCCCAACACCACACTCCCAACATACTCCAACACCACATTCTCAACATACTCCAACACCACACTCTCAACATACTCCAACACCACACTCCAAACATACCCCAACACTACACTCCCAACATACCCCAACACCACACTCCCAACATACTCCAACACCACACTCTCAACATACTCCAACACCACACTCCCAACATACCCCAACACTACACTCCCAACATACCCCAACACCACACTTTCAACATACTCCAACACCACACTCTCAACATACTCCAACACCACACTCCCAACATACCCCAACACTACACTCCCAACATACCCCAACACCACACTCCCAACATACTCCAACACTACACTCCCAACATACTCCAACACTACACTCTCAACATACTCCAACACTACACTCTCAACATACTCCAACACCACACTCTCAACATACTCCAACACCACACTCCCAACATACCCCAACACTACACTCCCAACATACCCCAACACCACACTCCCAACATACCCCAACACTACACTCCCAACATACTCCAACACTACACTCCCAACATACTCCAACACTACACTCTCAACATACCCCAACACCACACTCCCAACATACTCCAACACCACACTCCCAACATACCCCAACACTGCACTCCCAACATACCCCAACACCACACTCCCAACATACATACTCCAACACTACACTCCCAACATACATACTCCAACACTACACTCCCAACATACCCTGTTACGGACCCGAATCCAGCGTCCGAGCCTGGAGCAGTGACGACCACGCCATCTGTGGGTCAGCTCCCGAAACCCCCTCCAAATGGACGACGAGGGGGTTGGACCTTGGACCTGGTGAGGACGAGGTGTACTGGCCACAAGGGCTAGTTTCCAGTCCTAATCAGCTCATAACACAGCCGCTGCTGACCTCTGGTGAGGTGGAGTTTAGACAGCAACGCCATCTATGGAGTAGATACGTCGGGCGTTTGTGTCTAAGCCGGTAAGTGACATGCCCTAGTGTGTCTCTATTATTGATGACGTGTCTGATTACAGAGTCGACATGGGACTGCTGTGATGGAAGTTGAGTGAGTCTACCCAAGGCAGCCGTCTCGTCACCTAGTGTTTGCTGCAGCAACTGTGAGTCGCCCCCCGGATGAACACTGTGGTGTTACCCTGCCTGTGAAGCGGCAGTTGAAGGATTGTCATACCCGGGACTGACTGGTGGAGACGCTTAACCACTGGGGTGTTGTGGAAAGGAGAGTGATCTGTGGTATCACACGAGGCTCCTGACTAGGGCGCGACCCTAGTATCGCTCGTGGAGTGGCCTAACCAGCGTCGCTGATTTGGAACCTGCCAGCTATCTGCTGGACTTGTGGTTGACGGCCTCCACGACGGTGCCCCCAGTGGAACTGTGTTTTGGCTGGCCTGTGGTCGGGGTAGACTCAAGATTCTCGAAGGATTCGTCGTGAGACCACAAGAGCACCAAGAGCTCGGCATCGTGAGCACCGTGAAGATCCAGAGTCTTCAGAAGAAGGCAACAGTGTATATAATAGTGTTTATAATCCCCCCCCCCCCGTGTAATCTTCTTATATATATTTATTGGTGATGGTAATAATTATAGTATTAAGTTTTTTACTTTATTTCCCTTCCCCTTTAATTTACTTGCGTTACAGATCACATCCCTTGAAAGCCACTACTGGCTTGGGGCCGGATACCCTTCCTCTAACAACATCAGAGTAAGAACCCGGTTGCGACCCAAGAGGGCCGTAACATACCCCAACACCACACTCCCAACATACTCCAACACCACACTCCCAACATACCCCAACACCACACTCCCAACATACCCCAACACCACACTCCCAACATACTCCAACACTACACTCCCAACATAATCCAACACTACACTCCCAACATACCCCCAACACCACACTCCCAACATACTCCAACACCACACTCCCAACATACGTACTCCAACACTACACTCCCAACATACCCCAACACCACACTCCCAACATACTCCAACACCAACACCACACTCCCAACATACTCCAACACCAACACCACACTCCCAACATACTCCAACACCACACTCCCAACATACCCTAACACCACACTCCCAACATACTCCAACACTACACTCCCAACATACTCCAACACTACACTCCCAACATACTCCAACACTACACTCCCAACATACTCCAACACTACACTCCCAACATACCCCCAACACCACACTCCCAACATACTCCAACACTACACTCCCAACATACTCCAACACTACACTCCCAACATACTCCAACACTACACTCCCAACATACTCCAACACTACACTCCCAACATACCCCCAACACCACACTCCCAACATACTCCAACACTACACTCCCAACATACTCCAACACTACACTCCCAACATACTCCAACACTACACTCCCAACATACTCCAACACTACACTCCCAACATACCCCCAACACCACATTCCCAACATACTCCAACACTACACTCCCAACATACTCCAACACTACACTCCCAACATACTCCAACACTACACTCCCAACATACTCCAACACTACACTCCCAACATACTCCAACACTACACTCCCAACATACCCCCAACACCACATTCCCAACATACTCCAACACTACACTCCCAACATACTCCAACACTACACTCCCAACATACCCCCAACACCACATTCCCAACATACTCCAACACTACACTCCCAACATACTCCAACACTACACTCCCAACATACTCCAACACTACCCTCCCAACATACTCCAACACTACACTCCCAACATACCCCAACACCACACTCCCAACATACTCCAACACTACACTCCCAACATACTCCAACACCACACTCCCAACATACCCCAACACCACACTCCCAACATACTCCAACACTACACTCCCAACATACTCCAACACTACACTCCCAACATACCCCAACACCACACTCTGGGGGGCTGTATTGTTATGAGGACGGTCAGTAATGTTTATGAGGACGGTCAGTAATGTTTATGAGGACGGTCAGTAATGTTTATGAGGACGGTCAGTAATGTTTATGAGGACGGTCAGTAATGTTTATGAGGACGGTCAGTAATGTTTATGAGGACGGTCAGTAATGTTTATGAGGATGGTCAGTAATGTTTATGAGGACGGTCAGTAATGTTTATGAGGATGGTCAGTAATGTTTATGAGGACGGTCAGTAATGTTTATGAGGACGGTCAGTAATGTTTATGAGGATGGTCAGTAATGTTTATGAGGACGGTCAGTAATGTTTATGAGGATGGTCAGTAATGTTTATGAGGACGGTCAGTAATGTTTATGAGGATGGTCAGTAATGTTTATGAGGACGGTCAGTAATGTTTATGAGGATGGTCAGTAATGTTTATGAGGACGGTCAGTAATGTTTATGAGGATGGTCAGTAATGTTTATGAGGACGGTCAGTAATGTTTATGAGGACGGTCAGTAATGTTTATGAGGACGGTCAGTAATGTTTATGAGGACGGTCAGTAATGTTTATGAGGACGGTCAGTAATGTTTATGAGGACGGTCAGTAATGTTTATGAGGATGGTCAGTAATGTTTATGAGGACGGTCAGTAATGTTTATGAGGATGGTCAGTAATGTTTATGAGGACGGTCAGTAATGTTTATGAGGATGGTCTGTAATGTTTATGAGGACGGTCAGTAATGTTTATGAGGACGGTCAGTAATGTTTATGAGGACGGTATGTAATGTTTATGAGGACGGTCAGTAATGTTTATGAGGACGGTCAGTAATGTTTATGAGGACGGTCAGTAATGTTTATGAGGATGGTCAGTAATGTTTATGAGGACGGTCAGTAATGTTTATGAGGACGGGCTGTAATGTTTATGAGGATGGGCAGCATTCAAAAATGTAGAATAGAACCAGTGAAGAGCAGAGGTGCCATAGGTACAATCAGAGAACACTGTATAAACATCAGAGGTCCGCGGTTGTTCAACGTCCTCCCAGCGACTATAAGAAATATTGCCGGAACAACCGTGGACATCTTCAAGAGAAAACTAAACTGTTTTCTTCAAGGAGTGGCGGACCAACCGGACTGTGGTGGATATTTAGGTCTGCGGGCCACTCCAAGCAACAGCCTGGTGGACCAAACTCTCACAAGTCAAGCCTGGCCGCGGGCCGGGCTTGGGGAGTAGAAGAACTCCCAGGTATCAACCAGGTATCAAGAGCACTAATCATCAATCAACCTTGTCATCAGGGCTTCAGTTCCGGTGTCTCTGTCACAGACGAAGAGAGAAACAGCCATTTCCAAGAAGCTCTAAAAGCTAAAATTATCTTACAAAAAAGTAGTGTTGAGCGGCAAGACACAAGAGACAAACAAGACCATAGCGGCTCCACCAGTAAAGTTAAAAAATAAAGAGAAAATGATAATAAAAAGCGGCTTTATAGTCTGGCTAAAAGTGGGACAAGAAGTCAACGCATCTCCTGCTGGGTCTTTGGCACTTTTATGGTACAAGGACTTTTTTCCTGACCCGCATGGCCATGTTGGTCACGCATGGCTATGTTGGTCACGCATGGCCATGTTGGTCACGCATGGCTATGTTGGTCATGCATGGCCATGTTGGTCACGCATGGCCATGTTGGTCACGCATGGCTATGTTGGTCACGCATGGCCATGTTGGTCACGCATGGCCATGTTGGTCACGCATGACCTGCATGCCTATGCAGGAAAGACGTTCATGTTTTGTTCATCACAACGGAACATGTGGTTGCAAAAGTTGTTATTATGGAGAACCTGTTTGGCTTCGTGTGTGTTTGACAGTAAACATAATGGTGCCATTTATGTGTTCTTGAGAGCATGTGCTATAATCACATCTGCTATCGTCGCATAGAACTACTATGACATGTGCTATCGTCGCATAGAACTACTATGACACGTGCTATCGTCGCATAGAACTACTATGACATGTGCTATCGTCGCATAGAACTACTATGACATGTGCTATCGTCGCATATAACTACTATGACATGTGCTATCGTCGCATAGAACTACTATGACATGTGCTATCGTCGCATAGAACTACTATGACATGTGCTATCGTCGCATAGAACTACTATGGCATGTGCTATCGTCGCATAGAACTACTATGACATGTGCTATCGTCGCATAGAACTACTATGACATGTGCTATCGTCGCATAGAACTACTATGACATGTGCTATCGTCGCATAGAACTACTATGACATGTGCTATCGTCGCATAGAACTACTATGACATGTGCTATCGTCGCATAGAACTACTATGACATGTGCTATCGTCGCATAGAACTACTATGACATGTGCTATCGTCGCATTCCTTACTGGTAGACAACATATGTGGCTTATAGCTAGTGAATGATCTTAAAATCCCTAAGGTCTTATTATCTTATATTTAAAACTACATATATAATCTTGGTCTTATATAACTTTTATATTTAATCGTTTCCCCATATCCTCTCTCCTTTCCCTGTCTCCCCTTCCTATCCTGCCCCTTCCACCTCTCCCCTCCCATCTCCCTCCTCCCCATCCTTCCCACTCTTCCACAACAATAAGGGCATGTGTCAGTATGTCTTATAATTAATGCAATATTAATATATAATATTATCCATTTGCTTTGTATATGTGGGAAGTTGGTGGGTCGACCTTCAGTGGGAGGGGACGGTGGGAGGGGGACGGTGGGCGGTGGGAGGGGGACGGTGGGAGGGGGAGGGTGGGAGGGGGACGGTGGGAGGGGGACGGTGGGGAGGGGGAGGGTGGGAGGGGACGGTGGGAGGGGGAGGGTGGGAGGGGACGGTGGGAGGGGACGGTGGGAGGGGACGGTGGGAGGGGGACGGTGGGAGGGGGAGGGTGGGAGGGGACGGTGGGAGGGGACGGTGGGAGGGGGCGGTGGGAGGGGACGGTGGGAGGGGGACGGTGGGAGGGGACGGTGGGAGGGGGGACGGTGGAAGGGTGGACGGTGGAAGGGGGACGGTGGGAGGGGGGACGGTGGAAGGGGGACGGTGGGAGGGGACGGTGGGAGGGGACGGTGGGAGGGGGACGGTGGGAGGGGGACGGTGGAAGGGGGACGGTGGAAGGGGGACGGTGGGAGGCGGCGGTGGTAGGGGGACGGTGGGAGGGGACGGTGGGAGGGGGACGGTGGGAGGGGACGGTTTTTTTTTTTTATTTTATTTTTTTTTTATTATTTTCTACCACAGACGTGGCCAGACATTTACAATGCTAACCAGCATATATACATTTTCTTCTGTCCTCCATGGACAGGGTTAGAGAAGTGTTAAACATACAGTTCAAGGGTTTATTGAACACTCAACCACAGAAGGTGATTCGGTGTTTTTAAAATGCTAAGCTAACCTACATACGTAAATACATAGATACACAGATTTACGTATGCCCTACATAAAGTGTTTGATGTGTCTTTTACATAGTGTCATTAATGTACATTCACAAAGGTGAAATGTAATTCTGATCAGCTTCCATATATACTTTATACCCATACATATACATACACACACACACATATACATACATATATACACACACATGCATTCACATACATTTGTCTCATTTACTCTGACAGGGTGAGATAGCTGATAAAGAAACTAGTGTGCAATTAAGCACTTAATCACTGAAGGTGATGAAGGTGCTTTTACAAGCTCAGGTTATATAGTTACATCATATATATACATTGTATGATTGATACATTACATGGTTAATCTTGGGTACAAGTCCAATATATCATCAAGTTTTCCAGTACTCATATAGTAACTACAGAGTTCAGCATACCTTAGCCCAGGAGGGCGAAAGTCAGACAATAAGGGACATTCTACAATATAATGTTCAAGAGAGTGCATGTTTTCTCTTTCACAAAGTTGACACATTGTGTACTCGACATTTGGGTTTTGAGAAAGCTGCCAGATACGTCTATATCCCAGGCGTATTCTGGGACGGTGGGAGGTCCCCTCCCACCGTCCATATTACTATATGGACGGTGGGAGGGGACGGTGGGAGGGGGACGGTGGGAGGGGGACGGTGGGAAGGGGACGGTGGGAAGGGGACGGTGGGAGGGGACGGTGGGAGGGGACGGTGGGAGGGGGACGGTGGGAAGGGGACGGTGGGAGGGGACGGTGGGAGGGGACGGTGGGAGGGGGACGGTGGGAGGGGGACGGTGGGAGGGGGACGGTGGGAAGGGGACGGTGGGAGGGGACGGTGGGAGGGGACGGTGGGAGGGGGGACGGTGGGAGGGGGGCGGTGGGAAGGGGACGGTGGGAGGGGGACGGTGGGAGGGGGACGGTGGGAGGGGGGACGGTGGAAGGGGGACGGTGGGAGGGGGGACGGTGGGAGGGGGGACGGTGGGAGGGGGGACGGTGGGAGAGGGACGGAGGGAGGGGGACGGTGGGATGGGACGGTGGGAAGGGAAGGTCACTTTATTAACCTTTAATGTTTTTTTTTTTTTGTGGTAATACGACCAAAGTTTGAATAGCGAAAAAAAAATTCCCATCAGTGAATAATGTTGCATATTACTATATGGCAAATGGTTTGTATTAGAAAATTTCAGTTAATTTTCCCAGGATCAGTCAACGATGTTGTATATTACGATAACACAAATCACTGGTTTAATTTTTTTTTTTCCAAAATTTACAATGGTTGCCGATTCCCAGTTCAAGAAATCGTCTTGAAAGTCAATATATTATTGTGGCACACTGTTCCCTTTTTAATTTTGGTGAGCCCAATCAACCTATGTCCATCCCGTACCCCAGAACGCTGCCCCTGCAAAATTATGTGAGGCTAACCCTAAGCATCTGGCCTCCAGCTTTGGACAGACAAATATTCTCCTTTTAGTAAAGACATTACAAATCTCACATCCATATATATATATATATATATATATATATATATATATATATATATATATATATATATATATATATATACACATCATAAATCTCGAATTTACACAGACGAATTTTTTTTATATTTGCTTGATACTCTCACAAATTTTGGCCAATAAAGATCTTTATGGTTATGGGGTTGTGAGCCGGGAGCACACGGAGCGTGGGGTGGGGGGCGGGCGCTCCACACCTGACTCTCAGACAGGTTTGTGGCGTCTTCACACCTTGAAGACGCCATTCTTTCTACCTTAATGACCACAGAGATACAGCCAGGTGGCACTTGCCGCGCATCAAGGCGCACGCCGGGGTATGCAACTGCAGCTATTGGTAAATAGCTTGATGTTATGTCTTAGACTGTCTGTGTTCCAGTGATGGCACTTAGATGGCACACTTAGGAAAGGGAGCCGGTCGGCCGAGCGGACAGCACGCTGGACTTGTGATCCTGTGGTCCCGGGTTCGATCCCGGGCGCCGGCGAGAAACAATGGCCAGAGTTTCTTTCACCCTATGCCCCTGTTACCTAGCAGTAAAATAGGTACCTGGGTGTTAGTCAGCTGTCACGGGCTGCTTCCTGGGGGTGGAGGCCTGGTCGAGGACCGGGCCGCAGGGACACTAAAAAAGCCCCGAAATCATCTCAAGATACCCTCAAGAAGATAGTGTTAAGACATGTTTCTTATGTCTTGAGGGTCAACACAAAACAGTTCCAGGAATAAAAGCCGGAGTTCGAGAGTTAAATTCCCTTCAGCCGTTATTCAAATTTTTTCTCCGCCATAAAGAGCCCCGAACAACCTTCCGTTTCCAATTCACTTTCCTAATCACCGCTGGTTAATAACCAATTTCAGTCTTCCGCTGACGGACTACGAGACCAAGTGTTAGTGAATACACAACTTGTTCTACAGTTCGTACATGTCACGTCATGCACAGAACATTCACGAAAAGTGTTTGATGTACAGTAGGATCGAACCCGCGTACCTTGGGAGCCCAGGACTGTCGGTTCGAGCCACAACATTTTCTCCTGCCAATCATTGTTCTGGGTTTTGCGTAAGATTCAAACTCTCGAAAATTTGAATACTTTCCAAACGCTTTTATCATTAGGCTGAAAAATTAATGTTAATTTTACCCATATTCCCATATTCTCAATATATGAGAATATACCAACCCATATTCTCAATATATGAGAATATACCAACCCATATTCTCAATATCATTGGTGATATTGAGAATATGGGTTGGTATGGTCATAAGGATGGTATTACTGGCCCCGCCCAGGATGCTGCCCCACAACCTGACTAGCTCCTGAGTACCTACTTACTGCTGGGTGAACAGATGCATTAGGTAAAATGAAATGCACCCAACCATTTCTGACCCACCAAGGATTCGAACCCAGAATTCTCGATTGAGCGTCGAGAACGAACCCGACTGTACTACCGGGACCCTGATAACACGATAAGGTAAGGATGGTAACTTAGCCCGAGTGATGCAGGGTAAGGACGGTAACTTAGCCCGAGTGGTGCAGGGTAAGGATGGTAACTTAGCCCGAGTGATGCAGGGTAAGGATGGTAACTTAGCCCGAGTGATGCAGGGTAAGGACGGTAACTTAGCCCGAGTGATGCAGGGTAAGGACGGTAACTTAGCCCGAGTGATGCAGGGTAAGGATGGTAACTTAGCCCGAGTGATGCAGGGTAAGGATGGTAACTTAGCCCGAGTGATGCAGGGTAAGGATGGTAACTTAGCCCGAGTGGTGCAGGGTAAGGATGGTAACTTAGCCCGAGTGATGCAGGGTAAGGATGGTAACTTAGCCCGAGTGATGCAGGGTAAGGACGGTAACTTAGCCCGAGTGGTGCAGGGTAAGGATGGTAACTTAGCCCGAGTGGTGCAGGGTAAGGATGGTAACTTAGCCCGAGTGATGCAGGGTAAGGATGGTAACTTAGCCCGAGTGGTGCAGGGTAAGGATGGTAACTTAGCCCGAGTGATGCAGGGTAAGGACGGTAACTTAGCCCGAGTGATGCAGGGTAAGGACGGTAACTTAGCCCGAGTGATGCAGGGTAAGGATGGTAACTTAGCCCGAGTGATGCAGGGTAAGGATGGTAACTTAGCCCGAGTGATGCAGGGTAAGGATGGTAACTTAGCCCGAGTGGTGCAGGGTAAGGATGGTAACTTAGCCCGAGTGATGCAGGGTAAGGATGGTAACTTAGCCCGAGTGATACAGGGTAAGGACGGTAACTTAGCCCGAGTGGTGCAGGGTAAGGATGGTAACTTAGCCCGAGTGGTGCAGGGTAAGGATGGTAACTTAGCCCGAGTGATGCAGGGTAAGGATGGTAACTTAGCCCGAGTGGTGCAGGGTAAGGATGGTAACTTAGCCCGAGTGGTGCAGGGTAAGGATGGTAACTTAGCCCGAGTGATGCAGGGTAAGGATGGTAACTTAGCCCGAGTGATGCAGGGTAAGGATGGTAACTTAGCCCGAGTGGTGCAGGGTAAGGATGGTAACTTAGCCCGAGTGATGCAGGGTAAGGATGGTAACTTAGCCCGAGTGATGCAGGGTAAGGACGGTAACTTAGCCCGAGTGGTGCAGGGTAAGGATGGTAACTTAGCCCGAGTGATGCAGGGTAAGGATGGTAACTTAGCCCGAGTGGTGCAGGGTAACGATGGTAACTTAGCCCGAGTGATGCAGGGTAAGGATGGTAACTTAGCCCGAGTGGTGCAGGGTAAGGATGGTAACTTAGCCCGAGTGATGCAGGGTAAGGACGGTAACTTAGCCCGAGTGGTGCAGGGTAAGGATGGTAACTTAGCCCGAGTGATGCAGGGTAAGGATGGTAACTTAGCCCGAGTGGTGCAGGGTAAGGATGGTAACTTAGCCCGAGTGATGCAGGGTAAGGATGGTAACTTAGCCCGAGTGGTGCAGGGTAAGGATGGTAACTTAGCCCGAGTGATGCAGGGTAAGGATGGTAACTTAGCCCGAGTGGTGCAGGGTAAGGATGGTAACTTAGCCCGAGTGATGCAGGGTAAGGATGGTAACTTAGCCCGAGTGGTGCAGGGTAAGGATGGTAACTTAGCCCGAGTGATGCAGGGTAAGGATGGTAACTTAGCCCGAGTGATGCAGGGTAAGGATGGTAACTTAGCCCGAGTGATGCAGGGTAAGGATGGTAACTTAGCCCGAGTGATGCAGGGTAAGGATGGTAACTTAGCCCGAGTGATGCAGGGTAAGGATGGTAACTTAGCCCGAGTGGTGCAGGGTAAGGATGGTAACTTAGCCCGAGTGATGCAGGGTAAGGATGGTAACTTAGCCCGAGTGATGCAGGGTAAGGATGGTAACTTAGCCCGAGTGATGCAGGGTAAGGATGGTAACTTAGCCCGAGTGGTGCAGGGTAAGGATGGTAACTTAGCCCGAGTGGTGCAGGGTAAGGATGGTAACTTAGCCCGAGTGATGCAGGGTAAGGATGGTAACTTAGCCCGAGTGATGCAGGGTAAGGATGGTAACTTAGCCCGAGTGGTGCAGGGTAAGGATGGTAACTTAGCCCGAGTGATGCAGGGTAAGGATGGTAACTTAGCCCGAGTGATGCAGGGTAAGGATGGTAACTTAGCCCGAGTGATGCAGGGTAAGGATGGTAACTTAGCCCGAGTGATGCAGGGTAAGGATGGTAACTTAGCCCGAGTGGATGCAGGGTAAGGATGGTAACTTAGCCCGAGTGATGCAGGGTAAGGATGGTAACTTAGCCCGAGTGATGCAGGGTAAGGATGGTAACTTAGCCCGAGTGATGCAGGGTAAGGATGGTAACTTAGCCCGAGTGATGCAGGGTAAGGATGGTAACTTAGCCCGAGTGGATGCAGGGTAAGGATGGTAACTTAGCCCGAGTGATGCAGGGTAAGGATGGTAACTTAGCCCGAGTGATGCAGGGTAAGGATGGTAACTTAGCCCGAGTGATGCAGGGTAAGGATGGTAACTTAGCCCGAGTGATGCAGGGTAAGGATGGTAACTTAGCCCGAGTGATGCAGGGTAAGGATGATAACTTAGCCCGAGTGATGCAGGGTAAGGATGGTAACTTAGCCCGAGTGGTGCAGGGTAAGGATGGTAACTTAGCCCGAGTGATGCAGGGTAAGGATGGTAACTTAGCCCGAGTGATGCAGGGTAAGGATGGTAACTTAGCCCGAGTGATGCAGGGTAAGGATGGTAACTTAGCCCGAGTGATGCAGGGTAAGGATGGTAACTTAGCCCGAGTGATGCAGGGTAAGGATGGTAACTTAGCCCGAGTGGTGCAGGGTAAGGATGATAACTTAGCCCGAGTGATGCAGGGTAAGGATGGTAACTTAGCCCGAGTGATGCAGGGTAAGGATGGTAACTTAGCCCGAGTGATGCAGGGTAAGGATGGTAACTTAGCCCGAGTGATGCAGGGTAAGGATGGTAACTTAGCCCGAGTGGTGCAGGGTAAGGATGGTAACTTAGCCCGAGTGATGCAGGGTAAGGATGGTAACTTAGCCCGAGTGATGCAGGGTAAGGATGGTAACTTAGCCCGAGTGGTGCAGGGTAAGGATGGTAACTTAGCCCGAGTGATGCAGGGTAAGGATGGTAACTTAGCCCGAGTGATGCAGGGTAAGGATGGTAACTTAGCCCGAGTGATGCAGGGTAAGGATGGTAACTTAGCCCGAGTGGTGCAGGGTAAGGATGGTAACTTAGCCCGAGTGATGCAGGGTAAGGATGGTAACTTAGCCCGAGTGATGCAGGGTAAGGATGGTAACTTAGCCCGAGTGATGCAGGGTAAGGATGGTAACTTAGCCCGAGTGATGCAGGGTAAGGATGGTAACTTAGCCCGAGTGGTGCAGGGTAAGGATGGTAACTTAGCCCGAGTGATGCAGGGTAAGGATGGTAACTTAGCCCGAGTGATGCAGGGTAAGGATGGTAACTTAGCCCGAGTGATGCAGGGTAAGGATGGTAACTTAGCCCGAGTGATGCAGGGTAAGGATGATAACTTAGCCCGAGTGATGCAGGGTAAGGATGGTAACTTAGCCCGAGTGGTGCAGGGTAAGGATGGTAACTTAGCCCGAGTGGTGCAGGGTAAGGATGGTAACTTAGCCCGAGTGATGCAGGGTAAGGATGGTAACTTAGCCCGAGTGATGCAGGGTAAGGATGGTAACTTGGCCCGAGTGATGCAGGGTAAGGATGGTAACTTGGCCCGAGTGATGTAGAGTAAGGATGGTAACTTAGCCCGAGTGATGTAGAGTAAGGATGGTAACTTAGCCCGAGTGATGTAGAGTAAGGATGGTAACTTAGCCCGAGTGATGTAGAGTAAGGATGGTAACTTAGCCCGAGTGATGCAGGGTAAGGATGGTAACTTAGCCCGAGTGATGTAGAGTAAGGATGGTAACTTAGCCCGAGTGATGTAGAGTAAGGATGGTAACTTTGCCCGAGTGATGTAGAGTAAGAATGGTAACTTAGCCCGAGTGATGCAGGGTAAGGATGGTAACTTAGCCCGAGTGATGTAGAGTAAGGATGGTAACTTAGCCCGAGTGATGTAGAGTAAGGATGGTAACTTAGCCCGAGTGATGTAGAGTAAGGATGG
This sequence comes from Procambarus clarkii, assembly GCF_040958095.1. Taxonomy (NCBI): domain Eukaryota; kingdom Metazoa; phylum Arthropoda; class Malacostraca; order Decapoda; family Cambaridae; genus Procambarus; species Procambarus clarkii. The sequence continues at coordinate 42,073,342 of NC_091189.1, forward strand.
TAACTTAGCCCGAGTGATGTAGAGTAAGGATGGTAACTTAGCCCGAGTGATGTAGAGTAAGGATGGTAACTTAGCCCGAGTGATGTAGAGTAAGGATGGTAACTTAGCCCGAGTGATGTAGAGTAAGCATGGTAACTTAGCCCGAGTGATGCAGGGTAAGGATGGTAACTTAGCCCGAGTGATGTAGAGTAAGGATGGTAACTTAGCCCGAGTGATGTAGAGTAAGGATGGTAACTTAGCCCGAGTGATGTAGAGTAAGGATGGTAACTTAGCCCGAGTGATGTAGAGTAAGGATGGTAACTTAGCCCGAGTGATGCAGGGTAAGGATGGTAACTTAGCCCGAGTGATGTAGAGTAAGGATGGTAACTTAGCCCGAGTGATGTAGAGTAAGGATGGTAACTTAGCCCGAGTGATGTAGAGTAAGGATGGTAACTTAGCCCGAGTGATGTAGAGTAAGGATGGTAACTTAGCCCGAGTGATGCAGGGTAAGGATGGTAACTTAGCCCGAGTGATGTAGAGTAAGGATGGTAACTTAGCCCGAGTGATACAGAGTAAGGATGGTAACTTAGCCCGAGTGATGCAGGATAAGGACGGTAATTTAGCCCGAGTGATGTAGAGTAAGGATAGTAACTTAGTCCGAGTGGTACAGAGTAAGGATGGTAACTTAGCCCGAGTGGTGCAGAGTAAGGATGGTAACTTAGCCCGAGTGGTGCAGAGTAAGGATGGTAACTTAGCCCGAGTGGTGCAGAGTAAGGATGGTAACTTAGCCCGAGTGATGCAGGGTAAGGACGGTAACTTAGCCCGAGTGGTGCAGAGTAAGGATAGAGACGAGGATTAATGCAACAGTCACTTACGGGTGTTGGTGGAGGTTAGGTTAGAGTGACGGGTCATTACTGTCGTCACTACAAACTGTAGAATACCTTCGACTGTCTAAGGTTCCTGGGGTTAGAACTCCTCAAGTATTTACGCATCCACTTACGAAGCCTGTACATCTTTCCTCTAACAAGGCGGCTTATTTTTCATTTATGGAACAGTTTACGAGTTTGGAAATATCACAACCCAAGGTCAGTATTGTTATAAACGACCTTGTAGTGCTTCGGAGCTCGTCAATTGCTTAATAAATGTAAACAAAGCTGCCATGATTCAGGAAAGATGTACAGGTTTCGGAAATGGTTGGGAATAAGCTTGATGAATCCTGGCCGTGGATTACACCTGTATTTACATGAGAAACAAATGTTTTATACTTTGGCTCCAAAAATCTCATCAAACGTTCACATTAACTGTTGTTACTTGTTGCTGTTGTGCTGTGTTGCACGAGTGTTGTGCTGTGTTGCACGAGTGTTGTGCTGTGTTGCACGAGTGTTGTGCTGTGTTGCACGAGTGTTGTGCTGTGTTGCACGAGTGTTGTGCTGTGTTGCACGAGTGTTGTGCTGTGTTGCACGAGTGTTGTGCTGTGTTGCACGAGTGTTGTGCTGTGTTGCACGAGTGTTGTGCTGTGTTGCACGGGTGTTGTGCTGTGTTGCACGGGTGTTGTGCTGTGTTACACGAGTGTTGTGCTGTGTTGCACGGGTGTTGTGCTGTGTTGCACGGGTGTTGTGCTGTGTTACACGAGTGTTGTGCTGTGTTGCACGGGTGTTGTGCTGTGTTGCAAGAGTGTTGTGCTGTGTTGTGCTGTGTTGCACGGGTGTTGTGCTGTGTTGCACGGGTGTTGTGCTGTGTTACACGAGTGTTGTGCTGTGTTGCACGGGTGTTGTGCTGTGTTGCACGGGTGTTGTGCTGTGTTGCACGAGTGTTGTGCTGTGTTGCACGGGTGTTGTGCTGTGTTACACGAGTGTTGTGCTGTGTTGCACGGGTGTTGTGCTGTGTTGCACGGGTGTTGTGCTGTGTTGCACGGGTGTTGTGCTGTGTTACACGAGTGTTGTGCTGTGTTGCACGAGTGTTGTGCTCTGTTGCACGAGTGTTGTTGTATTCTGTTGCACGAGTGTTGTGCTGTGTTGCACGAGTGTTGTGCTCTGTTGCACGAGTGTTGTGCTGTGTTGCACGAGTGTTGTTGTATTCTGTTGCACGAGTGTTGTTGTATTCTGTTGCACGAGTGTTGTGCTGTGTTGCACGAGTGTTGTGCTGTGTTGCACGGGTGTTGTGCTGTGTTACACGAGTGTTGTGCTGTGTTGCACGAGTGTTGTGCTGTGTTGCACGAGTGTTGTGCTGTGTTGCACGGGTGTTGTGCTGTGTTACACGAGTGTTGTGCTGTGTTGCACGAGTGTTGTGCTGTGTTGCACGGGTGTTGTGCTGTGTTACACGAGTGTTGTGCTGTGTTGCACGAGTGTTGTGCTCTGTTGCACGAGTGTTGTTGTATTCTGTTGCACGAGTGTTGTGCTGTGTTGCACGAGTGTTGTGCTGTGTTGCACGAGTGTTGTTGTATTCTGTTGCACGAGTGTTGTTGTATTCTGTTGCACGAGTGTTGTGCTGTGTTGCACGAGTGTTGTGCTGTGTTGCACGAGTGTTGTGCTGTGTTGCACGAGTGTTGTGCTGTGTTGCACGAGTGTTGTGCTGTGTTGCACGGGTGTTGTGCTGTGTTCCACGAGTGTTGTGCTGTGTTGCACGAGTGTTGTGTTGTGTTGCACGAGTGTTGTGCTGTGTTGCACGGGTGTTGTGCTGTGTTACACGAGTGTTGTGCTGTGTTGCACGAGTGTTGTTGTATTCTGTTGCACGAGTGTTGTGCTGTGTTGCACGAGTGTTGTGCTGTGTTGCACGAGTGTTGTGCTGTGTTGCACGAGTGTTGTGCTGTGTTGCACGGGTGTTGTGCTGTGTTACACGAGTGTTGTGCTGTGTTGCACGAGTGTTGTGCTGTGTTGCACGAGTGTTGTGCTGTGTTGCACGGGTGTTGTGCTGTGTTACACGAGTGTTGTGCTGTGTTGCACGAGTGTTGTGCTGTGTTGCACGGGTGTTGTGCTGTGTTACACGAGTGTTGTGCTGTGTTGCACGAGTGTTGTGCTCTGTTGCACGAGTGTTGTTGTATTCTGTTGCACGAGTGTTGTGCTGTGTTGCACGAGTGTTGTGCTCTGTTGCACGAGTGTTGTTGTATTCTGTTGCACGAGTGTTGTGCTGTGTTGCACGAGTGTTGTGCTGTGTTGCACGAGTGTTGTGCTGTGTTGCACGAGTGTTGTTGTATTCTGTTGCACGAGTGTTGTTGTATTCTGTTGCACGAGTGTTGTGCTGTGTTGCACGAGTGTTGTGCTGTGTTGCACGAGTGTTGTGCTGTGTTGCACGAGTGTTGTTGTATTCTGTTGCACGAGTGTTGTTGTATTCTGTTGCACGAGTGTTGTGCTGTGTTGCACGAGTGTTGTGCTGTGTTGCACGAGTGTTGTTGTATTCTGTTGCACGAGTGTTGTTGTATTCTGTTGCACGAGTGTTGTGCTGTGTTGCACGAGTAACTTTACGGGTGTTGTACTGTGTTGCACGAGTGTTGTGCTGAGTTGCGTAAGTGTCTTCACGAGTTATTGTTTGGTCGAGCTTTAGCTTCTGGACCCCGCCTGTCACCGCTAATCAAAGGGTTCAGCGTTAGCTCTCTGATCCGCCTCTCAATCTTCAATCAACTGGTGCAATTGTTTGTAAATACATTGTAAATTGTTGTCGCTGTTGCTACCCTTCCCCCCCCCCTCATAGTCGGCCCTCATCCCCTCACGTTCCTCACTCCTCATAGTCACCCTCCCCCCCCCCTCCTCCTTCACCTTCACTCCTCATGTCCTCACTCCTCATACCCTAACATTTATTCCATAACTTCCACTCTCTCATATTCGTAAAACGAAACTTTATTCGTGTTTTTTACGACATGCTATGTAGGTTTTTATAGCGCGGTGATGTAGTGGTGAAGTTCCAGCCCGTCTCAGTCACCAGTCACTGTCTTCACTGTCTGGGCGCGGCCGCAACCGCTCACACGGGCGTGCTGTGTACCGGGGAGGATAGCAGTGATGGCGAGAGAGAGAGAGAGAGAGAGAGAGAGAGAGAGAGAGAGAGAGAGAGAGAGAGAGAGAGAGAGAGAGAGAGAGAGAGAGAGAGAGAGAGAGAGAGAGAGAGAGAGATGGATGGGTAAGTAAGTAATTATCAAAAGAAGGCACTAAGCTAGGAAGGCTATGTAGCACCATCAAATGTGCGGAATGATTAGAGGGCGCTAAATATCACTAAGGATGCCCAAATGAGAACAAAAGTGCATAAGGCTAATGATTTCAAAGGTATTTGATTCACCAAGGATTCGATCGAGGAACGAGTGACCGCGAGGGACGGTCGGGAAGCAAGACACACGCACGTCCTGGAAGTCCGGACATTCAACAAGGATATGCACTATCTTAAGAGGGACAATGCAGTTTGAATAATAAGGAGCAGGGCGGCGCTCCATTAAGTGCTCGTGAGTTAAACGTTTATGGCCAATACGAAACCTCTCCAGAGCTATTTCCCACCACCGGTTACAGTGGTGGGAGGAAGGCCACGGGGACACACTACTCTTAAGAGTACGCAGTTTGTTACCAGTAACAGACGACCAACAACCCTGCCAACGGACAAGGATGGAGGAATGAATAACTGGGTAAAAGTCGGAATACGGAACACCTTTAAGGGAGATGGGACAAGTGCGGATAGCTTCCTTAGCGGCAGCGTCCAAACGTTTATTTAGGGACATACCAATTTGCTGGGAACCCAGAAAAACTCCACTTTCTTAAATCTACTGGAAATAAGAAACAACCAATGTTGAATTTCAACTACGACAGGATGGCCTGGATTAAAGGACTCCAGAGCCATGAGGGCACTGCCAGAGTCAGATACAACTACAAAAGATAATTGACAGCGAGAAAGCCGTTGAAGAGCATAGAGAATAGCATAAAGTTCTGCCGTGATGATGCTAGTCTCCGGAGGCAGGCGACACATACAGGTGTGGTCAGGGAAAACAACAGAGTAGCCTACACCGTCCGCAGACTTAGACCCATCAGTGAAGACGGGAATGGAGTGGGACTGGGAAGAAAAGTGTTCAAGGAAAATGCGCTTCAGAACTGTAGGAGGGGTAAAACCTTTAGTCATTTGGGTCAAGGTTTTACAAAATTTAGGAAGCGGAGCTCTCCACGGGGGAAAGGATGGAACAACAGGAGAAATAGTTTTAACACTAACCGAAAGAGAATTCTGTAGGCGAGTCAACCGTACATAGCGCAAGGTAGCGAAGACAGTTGCGATCACGGCGGTCCTGGAGAGACAGGTCGCCAGTTTCAACATACAGGCTTAGGGTAGGAGTCGAACGAAAGGCACCAGAGCTGAGGCACAACCCAGTATGGTGCAGAGCATCAAGACGGCGAAGAGTAGGAGAAGCAGACGAGTAAGCAGGGCAACCATAATCGAGTTTCGACAGAACAAGAGAGGAATGTAAAGAGAGGAGCGTGCATCTATCAGCTCCCCAAGAAGTATGAGACAAAACCTTAAGGAGGGTAAGCGCCTTAGAGTATTCAACTCGGAGGTATGAGATATGGGGCGACCAAGACAAACGAGTGTCAAAGATTAACCCCAGAAGCTTAGCAGAATCTTTATACACAAAGGGATGACTATAAAGCAACAAAGATGGACACAGAACTACCTGCTTCCGAGTAAAAGTCATGACACAAGTCTTAGTTGAAGAGAGCTTGAAGCCATGATTGTTGGCCGAAGACGACATGGCATCAATCGAAAGTTAAGTCGTCGTTGAAGGAAAGGAGAGTCATCACCCCAAAAACAAAGGGAAAGATCATCAACACAGAGCACTGAGAAGATGCCAGAGGGAAGGGATGAAAAAAGACTATTGAAGGCAAAAAGGAAAAAGAGTAGTGCTCAGAACACTACTCTAGGGTACACCTTCGTATTACTGAAAAGAGGCAGAGAGAGAGAGAGTGGTACCAAGCCTCACTCTAAAGGAACGACTAGAGAGGAAACTTTGGAGAAAGAGAGGGAGATTACCACGAAGGCCAAAAGAACGGAGTTGGGACAGAATATGATATCTCCAGGTGGTGTCATATACTTTTTCTAGGTCAAAAAGGACAGCAACAACGGAGGTCTTCGCAGTAAAAGCAGTACGAATATAGACCTCCAAGTTCACCAGGACATCAGTCGTGCTGCGGCACTTGCGGAAACCAAATTGAGAAGGGGAGAGGTGATAGTGTTCCAAGAACCACATCAGATGGACATTGACCATACGTTCAAAGAGTTTGCAGACACAACTCGTGATGGCAATGGGGCGGAAGTCCTTAGGGAATGTCCCAAGAGACCCCGGTTTCTGAATAGGGAAAACAACCGCATTGAGCCAGTCCTCAGGGACTGACGACGACTCCCAGACCTGGTTATACAGAGTCATTAAATATTGAGCCGTGCATGGAGGGAGATGGGGAAGCATCTCATAATGAATGTCATCTGAGCCCGCTGCCGTAGAACCGTAGAGCGTCAGAGCAGATTGAAGTTTGGAGAGAGAGAAGAGATCATTATAGGGAAGTCAGAGATGAGTGCGGAAATCTAAGGAATGAGATTCAAGAACGGGCTTACGAAGAAGGATTGAGGAAGGTGAGAACCGGAGCTAACAGCCGAAAAGTGGGAACCTAGTTCGGTCGCGACAGTCACTGGATCTGGCACAAGAGTACCACAGAGGTGAAGGACCGGTGAGACATCTGGAACAAACTTACCCGCTATCTTACAGATTTACTTCCAGATCTGTGGCAGAGGAGTATAGGACATAATGGTGGAGACATAAGATTTCCAACTCTCACATTTAGCTGTACGGACGGTCCTACGAGTCACCGCACTCGCCTTCAGAAACAAAAGAAAACAAACAGCCGTCTGTCGGCGTCGGCGTTTCTTCCAGGCTGCAGGCTTACAGCGGACGGCTCGAGCACAGTCTGCAGTCCACTAGGGAACGCACTTCCGCGTGCCCCGGGAGGTAGAGCGAGGAATAGAGCGGAGGGCAGCATCGAAGATGGTGTTAAGAAAGAGGAGGAAGGCTCCAGGGAGAGGCAGAGTGGAGAGGTCAGAGAGAGTTGCACGGAGGGTGACTAGGTTCCAGTCACCCTTGGTGAACTGCCACCTAGGGCAGGAGACGGGAAGGTGGAAAAGAGAAAAAAATGACAAAGATGGGGAAATGGTCACTGTTATGGAGGTCATCAAGAACCCGCCAGGTGAAATCTAAGTAAAGAGACAACATGCAGAGAGAAAGATGAAGACAGGAAAAGGTGCGAATGCGGGAGTCCACATAAGTGGGTTCACCAGAATTCAGAAGAGAGAGGGAAGAAGAGAGGAGAAACAGTTCAGAAGGCGGCCCCGGGTGCTTGTCAGAACTTCACCCCAGAGGGCATGTCGACAGTTGAAATCACCCAACAGGAGCACAAGCTCCGGTAAGGAGTCTAAGTGGTGTTTAAGATCAGGAAGAGAAAGCGGGACATTTGGGGGAGATAAATGGAACAGACTGTATACCATTTGCTCACAAAGATACGGGCTGCAGAACATTGGATAGGTGACGGAGACTCTATTGTCTCACAGGAGAAGAGGAATGGGAGCAAACAACATGAAGATTGCTGGGAGGATGATGGACAGACAGGTGGCGTGGAGGGTCAAGGGGCAGGTTATCTTGAGGTTATCTTGAGATGATTTCGGGGCTTTTTAGTGTCCCCGCGGCCCGGTCCTCGACCAGGCCTCCACCCCCCAGGAAGCAGCCCGTGACAGCTGACTAACACCCAGGTACCTATTTTACTGCTAGGTAACAGGGGCATAGGGTGAAAGAAACTCTGCCCATTGTGTCTCGCCGGCGCCTGGGATCGAACCCAGGACCACAGGATCACGTGGTCCAGCGTGCTGTCCGCTCGGCCGACCGACCGGCAGGGGGGAGGGCTAGGAAAAAGGAAAGGGGGAGGACAGGAAATAAGAAACAGGAGATACGGCATACTGGTAAGGAAGGAGGTAAACAGCAGATAGAGAACCGGGATGATCCCGTGGTTCAGAACGGAAGGGAGCGGGTGAGCTGGTGATGAGCGTATCCGCGTCCAAGGTCTGGAGAAAGTTGAGAGACTGAGAAAGGAGGGAAGGGCGAGGAGAGGTGGAACACAGAACACGAGCTTAAGACACGTTAGCGAAAGGTGTCAACGGCGGACTTGGCGCCTTGTCTCATGAAAGACAAACGAACACAGTGCTTCAAATTGAAGACGGCTTCCTGAAATTTTTAGTGTATACACTTGCGGGAGAAGGTAGGGTGGGCGTCTCCATAATTAAGGCATTGAAGTTTGGGAGAAAAGCACTCAGCCTTAGAGTGATCTGAGTCCCCTACACATAGGGCATAGAGACACCACACTTGTGCATTTGAGGGCACCTTGCCCAAATTTCTAGCACTTAATACAAAGCCTAGCAGAGGAAATGTACTCCTGAATGGAGCATCTGGCACCATTAAGAATTATAGAAGAGTCCTGCCATCAAAAGTGATTTTCACAACTCAAAGCGTATTAACCTGGAGGAGAGAATGGCCTATGTCTTCAAGGATATGTTTAATATCCTCGTGGCAGTCTTACAGGTCCCGAACACCAGTCGCAACAAGGTGCGGGAGGAGAACAGTGACAATATTGGCATTTAACCGGGCATTTTTGGAAATCCTAAAAGGGGGGTCTCTCTAATGCTGGACAATGCGCCTAAGCGGGCAGCTGCATCCTGAGAAGGGACAGCAACGACACGACACGTGTACCAGTACGGGCGGGGTTAACAGTAACAGAGGCATCCATTGAATGAACAAGGTGTTTATGGAGAAAGAAATCGTCAGGAAGAGTAGAACCCATATAGGTGAGGTCAAAGTATTTAGTCCACGTAGCGGGACCAAACAAGGTGTTGAACATATTAGCACTGGAAGGGATCGTGTGAGGGCGTCTGTGGGGGAGTCAGCACCGAGCACCCTGTGTGGTTTAAAAGATGCAGTTGTCACAATGAGAAAAGTAGCTGCTCCAGGTGATGAGGTGGTCACCACAGGGGGCTTGGGGCTCAACCCTACCACAAAGAAGGGAGGGGAGCGGAGGGGAAGAGTCAGGAGGGTCAAAGGAGTAGCTGAGACTATGCCCAATGTAGCTGGGGCTACAGAGCCCGGTCTTCCAATACAGTACAACTCAGGGGCTTCGTTGCCCACACCACGAGCCTAAAAAGTCATAAGAGGATCATTCAGCAGCATAGAAACGAGGAAATAATTTCATTCACAAACGAACCCCCATACCTACCATAGAGCCACAATTAGAAGATAGGACACCCAACAAGAGACAGCCTTGGGCCCCCTAGGGGTGCATCGTGAGTATACGACCCACAATCCCCACCTTAAGAACCGTCAGTCCGTTGAGATTGGGTTCAGCAACGAAAGAAGAATTGACAATAAAAGCGTCTCCTTGCTCGCGACGTTGGATACCACAGTTCTACGGGTGAGAGAGTGTGCCTCCCCAAACACCCGGGCGTTAAAATAGAAGAAGTCCGAAAGAATAATCAACACTGGCAAAAGGTCGGCGGGAAATGACAATTAGAAAGGAGAAGAGGGGGGTGGGGGGAGGGAGACAAATGAAACACAAGAAAAAGGAAGACTTTTAGCACAATTTGTGAAGGCAGCAGCAGGAGCATAAGGCCACAAAAGGACAGAGGACTGTCCCATGGAGCATCACACCCCGGCAGCCGCCCACTACTCCCCCTCACGACGACAACGGGTTGGGAAGGGAGGGGGAGAAGGGTGGGAAGAGAGAGAAATCATATTGGCTGTTAAAGAGTCTTTAGCGCCGCCGCCCGCCATCATTGGCTGTCAGGTTCTCCGGATCATTTCTCCTGCGCTGATTGGGCAGTTTGGCATTTTTGACAGCGAATTTATTTTTGGCTTTGACAGCAAATTTATTATTTGTGTGGTTTGGCTCTTTACCTTACAAAATGTAGTGTCGAGCGGTGATCTCTCTTTTGTTTTCTGTCTTATTTTAATTGTTCTCTAATTACTTTTACGTATTAATTTCTCATCGTGTTTGGTTCATGTCTCATCTGTTCTCCGCACACCTCTCACTGGAGTAGTGGGCCCTTTGACTGCCTCGAGTCAATATTTAAAATGTTTTAATTAAAAGTCTCTGTAAACATACATTTTCTTTTTCAGTATACAGTCATTCAAAACTCAAACCTATTCTACAAAATTCAGGTTTTACAGTTTAATCATATATTATGTAGCATATTCCCCGCTAATAGTGAGGGATGATTGGAAATTATGAACAATTTAGAGCGAGGGAGGGAAGAGAGAGAGAGAGAGAGAGAGAGAGAGAGAGAGAGAGAGAGAGAGAGAGAGAGAGAGAACAGACAGACAGACAGACAGACAGACAGACAGACAGGCTCGCCCGTGTTCAAGCACCACAAGAACACAATATTCTCGAGGGATCGTGAAGTGAATTTAAGGCATTTCAGTGTGGTTTGTGAAGCCCTTCTTATGATCAAAGGATAGAAGACAGACTAAGTGGATGGATGTATTCCAGCCACTACGGATAAACATTGTAATCCCGTTGTTTGTTGTTGTTGTTTTAAATTTAGCTACTCAGAACGAAGTGTCCATGTAGCACGGGCTATGGTGAGCCCGTAATTGAGTTCGGTTATTCGCGATAACTTTGTTATTGTGATATTTGGGTCAAAATTTTAAATGGAGGAGGGGATTTACTCCATTTTCCCATGTTTCTTTTTCGCTTCTGCTTTAGTGCACTGGTTTTAGTCTTGTTTTATTAACATTATCTTGGTGGCAGATGTAGATGCAGAATGTTCACTAGTGAGTCCCATTCCTCAACGACTTATCTAATCATTGTAGTCGCGGTGGAATGTGCATCTAATGCAGCTGCTGTCGTTGGATTAATGTTGAGTTTGATGCGCAGGGCTTCAGTAGCTTCACATTCCAGTAAGTAGTGCAATAGTGGCGCCTCTGCTTCTGTTTCACAGATGTGACACTCTTTAACTGTTGGGTTCATTACCTCCCAGCAGCACTTGTACCCAAGTCTGAGTCTGTGTATGGCTACTGCAATGTCTCTGGATATCTTTTTGCCAGGCTTTAAAGAGTAGTAACCAGTGGCTTGTTCGTACCATATCGCAGTGGATCTTCCTTCCGCTACTTTGGCTCTGTGGCGACTTTTGATAGTTAAGAATATTTTCTTCTTGATTTGCTCCTTTATCTGTGAAAAATTTGGAGGTATTTGAACCTGTACAACAGGTAGAGCAGTGGCAGTTTTTGCTAGTGAGTCTGCCTTTTCATTACCATCTATGCCAATGTGACTTGGTATCCATTTTAGGGTGATTGACAGCCCTAGATTATGGGCTTCTTTTCCTATATGTTGAATTTCTGTGAGGAGTTGTATATTATCTCTGTACTGCCTGGATAACAATGCCTGGAGCGAGGATTTCGAATCGGTATGAATGATGACATGTAAATTATTCCCAACTGTATAGTTTATTGCCTCCTTCAGGACATATAATTCTGTTTGCAATGTTGAGCACCCACTGTTCATACTCCTTCATGGTTGTTAGTGTAAACTGCTGCCCCAGCAGAACCTCTTTCTTGATCAACTGATCCGTCTGTGAAGATGTGAGTCATTGTAGGTCTTGAGATGGTTTCCATTTGTTGTTCTATTACTTCCTTGAGCCTCTGCGGGTCACATGCTGATTTTTTAACTGGTAATCCTTCAATGATTATCTTTAGGCTCGATTCTTCCCATGGAGGAGGCTGCCGAAAGTGTTGATATGGTCTATCTTCCCCTTTGTTTTTGATGGTCCATTTCAGGTCCACTTTCTCGAGAATCTTGACCAGATTATCCTCCCATGAGTTTGTTCTATATTGAAGGTTTCTCTGTAATGATCTGTGTATGCTATCTTTGATTGACAGTTTGGCGGTAGTTCCAACAAGTTTCACTGTTATGGTGGCTATCCTTTGTTTGATTCTGTTTTCTAAGGCTGGTAAGTTGGTTTCCATTCTAAGGTTCTCTCGACGCGTCCATATAGGTGCTCCCAGCATTGTTGTGAGGGCATCATTTTGAGACACTTCCAGTTTCTGCCATTGGTTATCACTGAGGGCTGTAAGAGCAGGGGCAGCATAGTCAATGAGTGACCTAACTGCTTGAATCTATAACCTAACTCGTGATCCAGTTCGGCCACAGCCATACGCTTTCCAATTTAACTAATTCTAGTGAGGTTGTTGTTGTTTTAGATTCAGCTTCTTGGAACAAAAAGTTCCATGTAGCACTGGCTATGGTGAGCCCCATAGTGGACTTACCTGGCACAGGAGCGGGACTGTAACTCTGGCTGAGGTGTCGAACCAAAATTTTAAACCTATCCTAAAGGTCAGATGAATATTGGAGATACAAAAATTATGATATATTAACATTTTAATTAGTTCATATATATGAATAAGTTTGGGCGGATAAAAATAGAAGCCGCCTCGTATGGGCCAATAGGCCTTCTGCAATTTTCTGTATCATTATTATTTTGTTCTAAATAAATTCAGGAAAAAAGCAGCCGTTGAGTGAGGACCTGGCGACAGGCGGCCGGTGCAGAGCTCAAAGCTGTCGGCTCTGGAGAGAGATCCACCGCGCCGGGAGCGATAACACGGAAAGATATACCGGATTCGCCATTCTCCTTGCATGTTTTTATCAATATTTCACGTCTACGTCTTTTGTGGGAACTTGTAGTGGCCTCATTGTAGAGCACTAATGCCTCTTATTCATTAACTGATTTGTTTATGTAATATAGACATTGTTGCTGTTATATAGTTACTTCCATCCCATACACCTAGCTATATTTACGCCGCCACTCCCCCCCCCTCTCACACCCCCATCACGGGTTGTACCAGCACACACACCCCCCCCATCACGGGTTGTACCAGCACACCCCCCCCCCCATCACGGGTTGTACCAGCACACACCCCCCCCATCACGGGTTGTACCAGCACACACACCCCCCCACCACGGGTTGTACCAGCACACACCCCCCCCATCACGGGTTGTACCAGCACACACACCCCCCCATCACGGGTTGTACCAGCACACACACACACCCCCCATCATGGGTTGTACCAGCACACACACACCCCCATCACGGGTTGTACCAGCACACCCACCACCCCCATCACGGGTTGTACCAGCACACCCACTACCCCCATCACGGGTTGTACCAGCACACCCACCACCCCCATCACGGGTTGTACCAGCACACCCACCACCCCCATCACGGGTTGTACCAGCACACACACCACCCCCATCACGGGTTGTACCAGCACACCCACCACCCCCATCACGGGTTGTACCAGCACACCCACCCCCCCATCACGGGTTGTACCAGCACACCCACCACCCCCATCACGGGTTGTACCAGCACACCCCCCCCCCCATCACGGGTTGTACCAGCACACCCACCACCCCCATCACGGGTTGTACCAGCACACCCACCCCCCCATCACGGGTTGTACCAGCACACACCCCCCCATCACGGGTTGTACCAGCACACACACACCCCCATCACGGGTTGTACCAGCACACACACCCCCACATCACGGGCTGTACCAGCACACACACCCCCTCATCACGGGTTGTACCAGCACACACCCCCCCATCACGGGTTGTACCAGCACACACACCCCCCCATCACGGGTTGTACCAGCACACCCCCCCCCCCATCACGGGTTGTACCAGCACACCCACCACCCCCATCACGGGTTGTACCAGCACACCCACCCCCCCATCACGGGTTGTACCAGCACACACCCCCCCATCACGGGTTGTACCAGCACACCCACCCCCCCATCACGGGTTGTACCAGCACACCCACCACCCCCATCACGGGTTGTACCAGCACACCCACCACCCCATCACGGGTTGTACCAGCACACACACACCCCCATCACGGGTTGTACCAGCACACACACACACCCATCACGGGTTGTACCAGCACACACCCACCACCCCATCACGGGTTGTACCAGCACACACACACCCCCATCACGGGTTGTACCAGCACACACACCCCCCCATCACGGGTTGTACCAGCACACACACACCCCCATCACGGGTTGTACCAGCACACACACCCCCCCATCACGGGTTGTACCAGCACGCACACCCCCCCCATCACGGGTTGTACCAGCACACCCCCCCATCACGGGTTGTACCAGCACACACACCCCCCCCCCATCACGGGTTGTACCAGCACACACACCCCCCCCATCACGGGTTGTACCAGCACACACACCCCCCCATCACGGGTTGTACCAGCACACACACACCCCTATCACGGGTTGTACCAGCACACCCACCACCCCCATCACGGGTTGTACCAGCACACCCACCCCCCCCCATCACGGGTTGTACCAGCACACACACCCCCCCATCACGGGTTGTACCAGCACACACACCCCCCCATCACGGGTTGTACCAGCACACACACCCCCCCATCACGGGTTGTACCAGCACACCCCCCCCCCCCCCATCACGGGTTGTACCAGCACACACACCCCCCCATCACGGGTTGTACCAGCACACACCCCCCCATCACGGGTTGTACCAGCACACACACCCCCACATCACGGGTTGTACCAGCACACACACACACCCCCCATCATGGGTTGTACCAGCTCACACACACCCCCATCACGGGTTGTACCAGCACACCCACCACCCCCATCACGGGTTGTACCAGCACACCCACCCCCCCATCACGGGTTGTACCAGCACACCCACCACCCCCATCACGGGTTGTACCAGCACACCCACCCCCCCCCCCATCACGGGTTGTACCAGCACACCCACCACCCCCATCACGGGTTGTACCAGCACACCCACCCCCCCATCACGGGTTGTACCAGCACACCCCCCCCCCCATCACGGGTTGTACCAGCACACACACCCCCCCATCACGGGTTGTACCAGCACACACACCCCCACATCACGGGTTGTACCAGCACACACACCCCCTCATCACGGGTTGTACCAGCACACACCCCCCCATCACGGGTTGTACCAGCACACACACCCCCCCATCACGGGTTGTACCAGCACACCCCCCCCCCATCACGGGTTGTACCAGCACACCCACCACCCCCATCACGGGTTGTACCAGCACACCCACCCCCCCATCACGGGTTGTACCAGCACACACCCCCCCATCACGGGTTGTACCAGCACACCCACCCCCCCATCACGGGTTGTACCAGCACACCCACCACCCCCATCACGGGTTGTACCAGCACACCCACCACCCCATCACGGGTTGTACCAGCACACACACACCCCCATCACGGGTTGTACCAGCACACACACACCCCCATCACGGGTTGTACCAGCACACACCCACCACCCCATCACGGGTTGTACCAGCACACACACACCCCCATCACGGGTTGTACCAGCACACACACACCCCCATCACGGGTTGTACCAGCACACACACCCCCCCATCACGGGTTGTACCAGCACACACACCCCCCCCATCACGGGTTGTACCAGCACACCCCCCCATCACGGGTTGTACCAGCACACACACCCCCCCCATCACGGGTTGTACCAGCACACACACCCCCCCATCACGGGTTGTACCAGCACACACACCCCCCCATCACGGGTTGTACCAGCACACACACCCCCCTATCACGTGTTGTACCAGCACACCCACCACCCCCATCACGGGTTGTACCAGCACACCCACCCCCCCCATCACGGGTTGTACCAGCACACACACCCCCCATCACGGGTTGTACCAGCACACACACCCCCCCATCACGGGTTGTACCAGCACACACACCCCATCACGGGTTGTACCAGCACACACACCCCCCCCCCATCACGGGTTGTACCAGCACACACACCCCCCCATCACGGGTTGTACCAGTACACACCCCCCCATCACGGGTTGTACCAGCACACACACCCCCCCATCATGGGTTGTACCAGCACACACACCCCCCCATCACGGGTTGTACCAGCACACACACCCCCCCATCACGGGTTTGTACCAGCACACACACCCCCCCATCACGGGTTGTACCAGCACACACACCCCCCCATCACGGGTTGTACCAGCACACACACTCCCCCATCACGGGTTGTACCAGCACACACACACCCCCATCACGGGTTGTACCAGCACACACACCCCCCCCCCATCACGGGTTGTACCAGCACACACACCCCCCCATCACGGGTTGTACCAGCACACACACCCCCATCACGGGTTGTACCAGCACACACACCCCCCCCATCATGGGTTGTACCAGCACACACCCCCCCATTCACGGGTTGTACCAGCACACACACCCCCCCATTCACGGGTTGTACCAGCACACACACCCCCCCATCACGGGTTGTACCAGCACACACACCCCCCCATCACGGGTTGTACCAGCACACACACCCCCCCATCACGGGTTGTACCAGCACACACACCCCCCCATCACGGGTTGTACCAGCACACACACCCCCCATCACGGGTTGTACCAGCACACACACCCCCCATCACGGGTTGTACCAGCACACACCCCCCCCCCATCACGGGTTGTACCAGCACACACACCCCCCCATCACGGGTTGTACCAGCACACACACCCCCCATCACGGGTTGTACCAGCACACACACCCCCCCCCATCACGGGTTGTACCAGCACACACACCCCCCCCCCCATCACGGGTTGTACCAGCACACCCCCCCCCCATCACGGGTTGTACCAGCACACACCCCCCCCCCCCCATCACGGGTTGTACCAGCACACCCCCCCCCCATCACGGGTTGTACCAGCACACACCCCCCCCCATCACGGGTTGTACCAGCACACACACCCCCCCCCATCACGGGTTGTACCAGCACACCCCCCCCCCATCACGGGTTGTACCAGCACACACACCCCCCCCCCATCACGGGTTGTACCAGCACACCCCCCCCCATCACGGGTTGTACCAGCACACACCCCCCCCCCATCACGGGTTGTACCAGCACACCCCCCCCCATCACGGGTTGTACCAGCACACACACCCCCCCCCCCATCACGGGTTGTACCAGCACACCCCCCCCCCCCCATCACGGGTTGTACCAGCACACACACCCCCCCCATCACGGGTTGTACCAGCACACCCCCCCATCACGGGTTGTACCAGCACACACCCCCCCCCCATCACGGGTTGTACCAGCACACCCCCCCCCCCATCACGGGTTGTACCAGCACACACCCCCCCCCCCATCACGGGTTGTACCAGCACACACCCCCCCCCCCCATCACGGGTTGTACCAGCACACACCCCCCCCATCACGGGTTGTACCAGCACACACCCCCCCATCACGGGTTGTACCAGCACACACCCCCCCATCACGGGTTGTACCAGCACACACCCCCCCATCACGGGTTGTACCAGCACACACCCCCCCCATCACGGGTTGTACCAGCACACACCCCCCCATCACGGGTTGTACCAGCACACACCCCCCCATCACGGGTTGTACCAGCACACACCCCCCCCATCACGGGTTGTACCAGCACACCCCCCCCCCATCACGGGTTGTACCAGCACACACCCCCCCCATCACGGGTTGTACCAGCACACACCCCCCCCATCACGGGTTGTACCAGCACACACACCAACCTCGCCAACTCACACTGCCTCAAGGAAGCTGCACCTAGCGTGGCTGTCATACAGTCCTGGCGAGAATACACAAAATTAAAAACAAACCCGGAACATGTGGCCCGCAGGCGGCCCGAGGGAGGCCTGGCCGTTGCCTGCAGGCGGCCCGAGGGAGGCCTGGCCGTGGCCCGCAGGCGGCCCGAGGGAGGCCTGGCCGTGGCCCGCAGGCGGCCCGAGGGAGGCCTGGCCGTGGCCCGCAGGCGGCCCGAGGGAGGCCTGGCCGTGGCCCGCAGGCGGCCCGAGGGAGGCCTGGCCGTTGCCCGCAGGCGGCCCGAGGGAGGCCTGGCCGTGGCCCGCAGGCGGCCCGAGGGAGGCCTGGCCGTGGCCCGCAGGCGGCCCGAGGGAGGCCTGGCCGTGGCCCGCAGGCGGCCCGAGGGAGGCCTGGCCGTGGCCCGCAGGCGGCCCGAGGGAGGCCTGGCCGTGGCCCGCAGGCGGCCCGAGGGAGGCCTGGCCGTGGCCCGCAGGCGGCCCGAGGGAGGCCTGGCCGTGGCCCGCAGGCGGCCCGAGGGAGGCCTGGCCGTGGCCCGCAGGCGGCCCGAGGGAGGCCTGGCCGTGGCCCGCAGGCGGCCCGAGGGAGGCCTGGCCGTGGCCCGCAGGCGGCCCGAGGGAGGCCTGGCCGTGGCCCGCAGGCGGCCCGAGGGAGGCCTGGCCGTGGCCCGCAGGCGGCCCGAGGGAGGCCTGGCCGTTGCCTGCAGGCGGCCCGAGGGAGGCCTGGCCGTGGCCCGCAGGCGGCCCGAGGGAGGCCTGGCCGTGGCCCGCAGGCGGCCCGAGGGAGGCCTGGCCGTGGCCCGCAGGCGGCCCGAGGGAGGCCTGGCCGTGGCCCGCAGGCGGCCCGGCCGTGGCCCGCAGGCGGCCCGTGCTTCTGGCGGATGTCGTACTACCGGACCTCAAAGCACTTACCCAAGACACAAAACAGAAACAACAATGACAAAATGCAAACAGTATGTGGCAATAACGGGGCTGAAAGCAAACAACCAACAAGAAAGTGTCGAGGTTTCGGCTGTCGTGAACACTTAACAAGTCGTCACACTTACAACTTACCGAGACTTGTAACCGGGGTCGGCGGGACTCACTAAGCATATCAGCATCTACTTGTCCACCTGTATATCTTTTCTCAGTCTTTGGTGGCTGTGTTTACGCATGTTTATGAGCCCTGGAGCACTGGGAGGAGGTTTATAACAATTATAACATTTAATGGGAAATTTCGATGCTCGTCAATTCCTTAATAAATGTAAACAAAGCCGAACACGAATGAGAAAAGATAAGCAGGTTGGTAAGTAGATGTTTAAGATTGTAAGTAAATGTAAGTAGACCGAAACGACTTAACACGGCTTCAAGACGGATTGGAATGACTTAACACGGCTCCAAGACGGACTGGAATGACTTAACACGAGTCCAAGACGAGCTGGAATGACTTAACAAGAGTCCAAGACGAGCTGGAATGACTTAACACGGCTCCAAGACGGAAAGACGGGGGAAGAGGATAATAAATCACAATGAATATGAAGCATTCGAGTGTATGAAGCATGCGAGTGTATGAAGCATACGAGTGTATAAAGCATACGAGTGTATGAAGCATTCGAGTGTATGAAGCATTCGAGTGTATGAAGCATTTGAGTGTATGAAGCATTCGAGTGTATGAAGCATGCGAGTGTATGAAGCATGCGAGTGTATGAAGCATACGAGTGTATAAAGCATACGAGTGTATGAAGCATTCGAGTGTATGAAGCATTCGAGTGTATGAAGCATTTGAGTGTATGAAGCATTCGAGTGTATGAAGCATGCGAGTGTATGAAGCATACGAGTGTATGAAGCATACGAGTGTATGAAGCATACGAGTGTATGAAGCATTCGAGTGTATGAAGCATTCGAGTGTATGAAGCATACGAGTGTATGAAGCATACGAGTGTATGAAGCATACGAGTGTATGAAGCATTCGAGTGTATGAAGCATTCGAGTGTATGAAGCATTCGAGTGTATGAAGCATTCGAGTGTATGAAGCATTCGAGTGTATGAAGCATACGAGCGTATGAAGCATTCGAGTGTATGAAGCATTCGAGTGTATGAAGCATTCGAGTGTATGAAGCATTCGAGTGTATGAAGCATTCGAGTGTATGAAGCATTCGAGTGTATGAAGCATACGAGTGTATGAAGCATTCGAGTGTATGAAGCATTCGAGTGTATGAAGCATACGAGTGTATGAAGCATACGAGTGTATGAAGCATACGAGTGTATGAAGCATACGAGTGTATGAAGCATTCGAGTGTATGAAGCATTCGAGTGTATGAAGCATACGAGTCTATGAAGCATACGAGTGTATGAAGCATACGAGTGTATGAAGCATACGAGTGTATGAAGCATTCGAGTGTATGAAGCATTCGAGTGTATGAAGCATTCGAGTGTATGAAGCATACGAGTGTATGAAGCATACGAGTGTATGAAGCATACGAGTGTATGAAGCATTCGAGTGTATGAAGCATTCGAGTGTATGAAGCATTCGAGTGTATGAAGCATTCGAGTGTATGAAGCATTCGAGTGTATGAAGCATTCGAGTGTATGAAGCATACGAGTGTATGAAGCATACGAGTGTATGAAGCATACGAGTGTATGAAGCATTCGAGTGTATGAAGCATTCGAGTGTATGAAGCATTCGAGTGTATGAAGCATTCGAGTGTATGAAGCATTCGAGTGTATGAAGCATACGAGTGTATGAAGCATTCGAGTGTATGTATCATACGAGTGTATGAAGCATTCGAGTGTATGAAGCATTCGAGTGTATGAAGCATACGAGTGTATGAAGCATTCGAGTGTATGAAGCATTCGAGTGTATGAAGCATTCGAGTGTATGAAGCATTCGAGTGTATGAAGCATACGAGTGTATGAAGCATTCGAGTGTATGAAGCATACGAGTGTATGAAGCATACGAGTGTATGAAGCATTCGAGTGTATGAAGCATTCGAGTGTATGAAGCATTCGAGTGTATGAAGCATTCGAGTGTATGAAGCATACGAGTGTATGAAGCATTCGAGTGTATGAAGCATACGAGTGTATGAAGCATTCGAGTGTATGAAGCATTCGAGTGTATGAAGCATACGAGTGTATGAAGCATTCGAGTGTATGAAGCATTCGAGTGTATGAAGCATTCGAGTGTTTGAAGCATTCGAGTGTATGAAGCATTCGAGTGTATGAAGCATACGAGTGTATGAAGCATTTGAGTGTATGAAGCATACGAGTGTATGAAGCATACGAGTGTATGAAGCATTCGAGTGTATGAAGCATTTGAGTGTATGAAGCATTCGAGTGTATGAAGGATACGAGTGTATGAAGCATTCGAGTGTATGAAGCATATGAGTGTATGAAGCATTCGAGTGTATGAAGCATTCGAGTGTATGAAGCATACGAGTGTATGAAGCATTCGAGTGTATGAAGCATTCGAGTGTATGAAGCATACGAGTGTATGAAGCATTCGAGTGTACAAAGCATTTGAGTGTACGAACCATTTGAGTGTACGAACCATTTGAGTGTACGAACCATTTGAGTGTACGAACCATTTGAGTGTACGAACCATTTGAGTGTACGAAGCATTTGAGTGTACGAACCATTTGAGTGTACGAAGCATTCGAGTGTATGAAGCATACGAGTGTATGAAGCATACGAGTGTATGAAGCATTCGAGTGTACGAACCATTTGAGTGTACGAACCATTTGAGTGTACGAACCATTTGAGTGTACGAACCATTTGAGTGTACGAACCATTTGAGTGTACGAACCATTTGAGTGTACGAACCATTTGAGTGTACGAACCATTTGAGTGTACGAAGCATTCGAGTGTACGAACCATTTGAGTGTACGAACCATTTGAGTGTACGAACCATTTGAGTGTACGAACCATTTGAGTGTACGAACCATTTGAGTGTACGAAGCATTCGAGTGTACGAAGCATTTGAGTGTACGAAGCATTTGAGTGTACAAAGCAGTTAAGCATGTGAAGCCTTGAAGCTTACAAATCACTTGAGTCATATCGAGCATCTTACAATGTGAATCATGTGAACATGTCAAACACTGCAGCACACGAAGTATTTGAGATGAAGCGTTGTATATGAGGGTGCAACCCGTCCTCGACTCAAGTCCATTACATCCAGCGGTCAACCCCACAGACGCATTCATAAATTTTAATTATTAATATGCTGTTCATTCAAAACGGGAATTTTCTCGAGTATAAATTAATATTATAATATATTAGCATATTGTGTATAAATAGGCATAGGTTAGGTTAGGTGTTTAGGTTCTGTTGACGATTATTTGTATTTGTAGTACGTGGGTGAAGCATTTACAGCGTTGTGGTTCGAACAAAATTCGTCAGTGAAGCACTTGTTCCGGATATGTTCGAACGTCAGCAGTTGTGAGTCGTGTGTAAACCGCTTTTCATTCATAAACAGCTGGGGTTTGGCGGGTGCATGGAATCACTTTTGTATCTTTGTTTGGAGGACGGGCTGGAGGGTGAGAACCACCCACGAGTCCTGGGGGCCAGGTTCACGAAGCAGTTACGCAAGTACTTACGAACGTGTACATCTTTCCTCAATCTTTGATGCCTTATGTTACATTTATTAAACAGTTTACAAGCATGAAAACCTCCCAATCAACTGTTGTTATTGTTATAAACAGCCTCCTGGTGCTTCGGAGCTCATTAACTGTTTAATACTTGTAAACAAAGCCGCCAAAGATTTAAAAATGATGTACAGGTACGTAAGTGCTTGCGTAACTGCTTCGTGAATCTGGCTCAGACTTCTGACGCAAAAATGATACTGATATTTATTTTGATGATCAGCGAAATGATCTGTGAATTCAGTCAGATTATTCATTTAATATATAACGAAAATTATTCCATGAAAGAAATGAACATTTACTCATTAGCGAGAACCAGAATTTTGTTTCTGCCGCTGAAATTTTTTGGCGCCCTATCCCCAGCACGTTGTGTCTTCCAGCATGCTGTGTCTCCCAGCATGCTGTGTCTCCCAGCATGCTGTGTCTCCCAGCATGCTGTGTCTCACAGCACGCTGTGTCTCCCAGCATGCTGTGTCTCCCAGCATGCTGTGTCTCCCAGCATGCTGTGTCTCCCAGCATGCTGTGTCTCCCAGCATGTTGTGTCTCCCAGCATGCTGTGTCTCCCAGCATGCTGTGTCTCCCAGCATGCTGTGTCTCCCAGCACGCTGTGTCTCCCAGCATGCTGTGTCTCCCAGCACGCTGTGTCTCCCAGCATGCTGTGTCTCCCAGCACGCTGTGTCTCCCAGCATGCTGTGTCTCCCAGCATGCTGTGTCTCCCAGCACGCTGTGTCTCCCAGCATGTTGTGTCTCCCAGCATGCTGTGTCTCCCAGCATGCTGTGTCTCCCAGCATGCTGTGTCTCCCAGCACGCTGTGTCTCCCAGCATGCTGTGTCTCCCAGCACGCTGTGTCTCCCAGCATGCTGTGTCTCCCAGCACGCTGTGTCTCCCAGCATGTTGTGTCTCCCAGCATGCTGTGTCTCCCAGCATGCTGTGTCTCCCAGCACGCTGTGTCTCCCAGCACGCTGTGTCTCCCAGCACGCTGTGTCTCCAAGCACGCTGTGTCTCCCAGCACGCTGTGTCTCCCAGCACGCTGTGTCTCCCAGCACGCTGTGTCTCCCAGCACGCTGTGTCTCCCAGCATGCTATGTCTCCCAGCACGCTGTGTCTCCCAGCACGCTGTGTCTCCCAGCATGCTGTGTCTCCCAGCACGCTGTGTCTCCCAGCATGCTGTGTCTCCCAGCACGCTGTGTCTCCCAGCACGCTGTGTCTCTCAGCATGCTATGTCTCCCAGCATGCTGTGTCTCCCAGCACACTGTGTCTCCCAGCATGTTGTGTCTCCCAGCACACTGTGTCTCCCAGCATGTTGTGTCTCCCAGCATGCTGTGTCTCCCAGCACGCTGTGTCTCCCAGCATGTTGTGTCTCCCAGCACGCTGTGTCTCCCAGCACGCTGTGTCTCCCAGCACGCTGTGTCTCCCAGCATGCTGTGTCTCCCAGCATGTTGTGTCTCCCAGCACGCTGTGTCTCCCAGCATGCTGTGTCTCCCAGCATGCTGTGTCTCCCAGCACGCTGTGTCTCTCAGCATGCTATGTCTCCCAGCATGCTGTGTCTCCCAGCACACTGTGTCTCCCAGCATGTTGTGTCTCCCAGCATGCTGTGTCTCCCAGCACGCTGTGTCTCCCAGCATGTTGTGTCTCCCAGCACACTGTGTCTCCCAGCATGCTGTGTCTCCCAGCATGCTGTGTCTCCCAGCATGCTGTGTCTCCCAGCATGCTGTGTCTCCCAGCATGTTGTGTCTCCCAGCACGCTGTGTCTCCCAGCATGTTGTGTCTCCCAGCACACTGTGTCTCCCAGCATGCTGTGTCTCCCAGCATGCTGTGTCTCCCAGCATGCTGTGTCTCCCAGCATGCTGTGTCTCCCAGCATGCTGTGTCTCCCAGCATGCTGTGTCTCCCAGCATGCTGTGTCTCCCAGCATGCTGTGTCTCCCAGCATGCTGTGTCTCCCAGCATGCTGTGTCTCCCAGCACGCTGTGTCTCCCAGCATGCTGTGTCTCCCAGCATGCTGTGTCTCCCAGCATGCTGTGTCTCCCAGCATGCTGTGTCTCCCAGCATGCTGTGTCTCCCAGCACGCTGTGTCTCCCAGCATGCTGTGTCTCCCAGCACGCTGTGTCTCCCAGCATGCTGTGTCTCCCAGCACGCTGTGTCTCCCAGCATGCTGTGTCTCCCAGCATGCTGTGTCTCCCAGCACGCTGTGTCTCCCAGCATGTTGTGTCTCCCAGCATGCTGTGTCTCCCAGCATGCTGTGTCTCCCAGCACGCTGTGTCTCCCAGCATGCTGTGTCTCCCAGCACGCTGTGTCTCCCAGCATGCTGTGTCTCCCAGCACGCTGTGTCTCCCAGCATGCTGTGTCTCCCAGCACGCTGTGTCTCCCAGCACGCTGTGTCTCCCATCACGCTGTGTCTCCCAGCACGCTGTGTCTCCAAGCACGCTGTGTCTCCCAGCATGCTGTGTCTCCCAGCACGCTGTGTCTCCCAGCACGCTGTGTCTCCCAGCACGCTGTGTCTCCCAGCACGCTGTGACTCCCAGCATGCTATGTCTCCCAGCACGCTGTGTCTCCCAGCACGCTGTGTCTCCCAGCACGCTGTGTCTCCCAGCATGCTATGTCTCCCACAATGCTGTGTCTCCCAGCACGCTGTGTCTCCCAGCATGCTGTGTCTCCCAGCATGCTGTGTCTCCCAGCACGCTGTGTCTCTCAGCATGCTATGTCTCCCAGCATGCTGTGTCTCCCAGCATGCTGTGTCTCCCAGCACGCTGTGTCTCCCAGCATGTTGTGTCTCCCAGCATGCTGTGTCTCCCAGCACGCTGTGTCTCCCAGCATGCTGTGTCTCCCAGCATGCTGTGTCTCCCAGCACGCTGTGTCTCCCAGCATGCTGTGTCTCCCAGCACGCTGTGTCTCCCAGCACACTGTGTCTCCCAGCATGCTGTGTCTCCCAGCACGCTGTGTCTCCCAGCACGCTGTGTCTCCCAGCATGCTGTGTCTCCCAGCATGCTGTGTCTCCCAGCACGCTGTGTCTCCCAGCACGCTGTGTCTCCCAGCATGCTGTGTCTCCCAGCATGCTGTGTCTCCCAGCACGCTGTGTCTCCCAGCATGCTGTGTCTCCCAGCACGCTGTGTCTCCTAGCATGCTGTGTCTCCCAGCATGTTGCGTCTCCCAGCACGCTGTGTCTCCCAGCACGCTGTGTCTCCTAGCACGCTGTTTCTCCCAGCACGCTGTGTCTCCCAGCATGCTGTGTCTCCTAGCATGCTGTGTCTCCCAGCACGCTGTGTCTCCTAGCATGCTGTGTCTCCCAGCACGCTGTGTCTCCTAGCATGCTGTGTCTCCCAGCATGCTGTGTCTCCCAGCACGCTGTGTCTCCTAGCATGCTGTGTCTCCCAGCACGCTGTGTCTCCTAGCATGCTGTGTTTCCCAGCATGTTGTGTCTCCCAGCATGCTGTGTCTCCCAGCATGCTGTGTCTCCCAGCACGCTGTGTCTCCCACCATGTTGTGTCTCCCAGCACGCTGTGTCTCCCAGCACGCTGTGTCTCCTAGCACGCTGTGTCTCCCAGCACGCTGTGTCTCCCAGCATGCTGTGTCTCCCAGCACGCTGTGTCTCCCAGCATGCTGTGTCTCCCAGCACGCTGTGTCTCCTAGCATGCTGTGTCTCCCAGCATGTTGTGTCTCCCAGCACGCTGTGTCTCCCAGCATGCTGTGTCTCCCAGCACGCTGTGTCTCCCAGCATGCTGTGTCTCCCAGCACGCTGTGTCTCCCACCATGTTGTGTCTCCCAGCATGCTGTGTCTCCCAGCACGCTGTGTCTCCCTAGCACGCTGTGTCTCCCAGCACGCTGTGTCTCCCAGCACGCTGTGTCTCCCAGCACGCTGTGTCTCCAGCACTGCTGTGTCTCCCAGCATCGCTGTGTCTCCAGCATGCTGTGTCTCCCAGCATGCTGTGTCTCCCAGCACGCTGTGTCTCCCAGCACGCTATGTCTCCCAGCATGCTGGGTCTCCCAGCATGCTGTGTCTCCCAGCACCTGTGTCTCCCAGCACCTGTGGTCTCCCAGCATGTTGTCTCTCCAGCATGCTTGTATCCTCCAGCATGTTGTGATCCCCAGCATGTTGTTATCTCCCAGCATGTTGTATCTTCCAGCATGTTGTATCCCAGCATGTTTGTCTCCCAGCATGTTGTGTCTCCAGCATGTTGTATCCCAGCATGTTGTGTATCCCAGCATGTTGTATCTCCCAGCATGTTGTATCCCCAGCATGTTTGTATCCCCAGCATGTTGTATCTCCCAGCATGTTGTATCTCCCAGCATGTTGTATCCCCAGCATGTTGTATCCCCAGCATGTTGTATCCCCAGCATGTTGTATCCCCAGCATGTTGTATCCCCAGCATGTGTATTCCCCAGCATGTTGTATCCCCAGCATGTTGTATCCCCAGCATGTTGTATCCCCAGCATGTTGTATCTTCCAGCATGTTGTATCCCCAGCATGTTGTATCTCCCAGCATGTTGTATCCCCAGCATGTTGTATCCCCAGCATGTTGTATCCCCAGCATGTTGTGTCCCCCAGCATGTTGTATCCCCAG
Source organism: Procambarus clarkii (assembly GCF_040958095.1). Lineage (NCBI taxonomy): Eukaryota > Metazoa > Arthropoda > Malacostraca > Decapoda > Cambaridae > Procambarus > Procambarus clarkii. Next base: position 42,100,180 of record NC_091189.1, read on the forward strand.
CATGTTGTCTCCCCAGCATGTTGTATCCCCAGCATGTTGTATCCCAGCATGTTGTATCCCCAGCATGTTGTATCCCCAGCATGTTGTATCCCCATCATGTTGTATCCCCAGCATGTTGTATCCCCAGCATGTTGTGTCTCCCAGCATGTTGTATCTTCCAGCATGTTGTATCCCCAGCATGTTGTATCCCCAGCATGTTGTATCCCCAGCATGTTGTATCTCCCAGCATGTTGTATCCCCAGCATGTTGTATCTCCCAGCATGTTGTATCCCCAGCATGTTGTATCCCCAGCATGTTGTGTCTCCCAGCATGTTGTATCTCCCAGCATGTTGTATCCCCAGCATGTTGTGTCTCCCAGCATGTTGTATCCCCAGCATGTTGTATCCCCAGCATGTTGTGTCTCCCAGCATGTTGTATCCCCAGCATGTTGTATCCCCAGCATGTTGTGTCTCCCAGCATGTTGTATCTCCCAGCATGTTGTATCCCCAGCATGTTGTATCCCCAGCATGTTGTATCCCCAGCATGTGTATCCCCAGCATGTTGTGTCTCCCAGCATGTTGTGTCCCCAGCATGTTGTAGTCCCCAGCATGTTGTATCCCCAGCATGTTGTGTCTCCCAGCATGTTGTATCCCCAGCATGTTGTATCTCCCAGCATGTTGTATCCCCAGCATGTTGTATCTCCCAGCATGTTGTATCCCCAGCATGTGTGTCTCCCAGCATGTTGTATCCCCAGCATGTTGTATCCCCAGCATGTTGTATCTCCCAGCATGTTGTATCCCCAGCATGTTGTATCCCCAGCATGTTGTCTCCCCAGCATGTTGTATCCCCAGCATGTTGTATCCCCAGCATGTTGTGTCTCCCAGCATGTTGTATCTTCCAGCATGTTGTATCCCCAGCATGTTGTATCTCCCAGCATGTTGTATCCCCAGCATGTTGTATCCCCAGCATGTTGTATCCCCAGCATGTTGTATCCCCAGCATGTTGTATCCCAGCATGTTGTATCTCCCAGCATGTTGTATCCCCAGCATGTTGTATCCCCAGCATGTTGTATCCCCAGCATGTTGTGTCTCCCAGCATGTTGTATCCCCAGCATGTTGTATCCCCAGCATGTTGTATCCCCAGCATGTTGTATCCCCAGCATGTTGTATCCCCAGCATGTTGTATCCCAGCATGTTGTATCCCCAGCATGTTGTATCCCCAGCATGTTGTATCCCCAGCATGTTGTATCTCCCAGCATGTTGTATCCCCAGCATGTTGTATCCCCAGCATGTTGTATCCCCAGCATGTTGTATCTCCCAGCATGTTGTATCTCCCAGCATGTTGTATCCCCAGCATGTTGTATCTCCCAGCATGTTGTATCCCCAGCATGTTGTATCCCCAGCATGTTGTATCCCCAGCATGTTGTATCCCCAGCATGTTGTATCCCCAGCATGTTGTATCCCCAGCATGTTGTATCCCCAGCATGTTGTATCCCCAGCATGTTGTATCCCCAGCATGTTGTATCCCCAGCATGTTGTATCCCCAGCATGTTGTATCCCCAGCATGTTGTATCCCCAGCATGTTGTATCCCCAGCATGTTGTATCTCCAGCATGTTGTATCCCCAGCATGTTGTGTCTCCCAAGCATGTTGTATCCCCAGCATGTTGTGTCTCCCAGCATGTTGTATCCCCAGCATGTTGTATCCCCAGCATGTTGTATCTCCCAGCATGTTGTATCCCAGCATGTTGTATCCCAGCATGTTGTATCCCCAGCATGTTGTATCCCCAGCATGTTGTATCCCCAGCATGTTGTATCCCCAGCATGTTGTATCCCCAGCATGTTGTATCCCCAGCATGTTGTATCTCCCAGCATGTTGTATCCCCAGCATGTTGTATCCCCAGCATGTTGTATCCCCAGCATGTTGTATCCCCAGCATGTTGTATCCCCAGCATGTTGTATCCCCAGCATGTTGTATCCCCAGCATGTTGTATCCCCAGCATGTTGTATCCCCAGCATGTTGTGTCTCCCAGCATGTTGTATCCCCAGCATGTTGTATCCCCAGCATGTTGTATCCCCAGCATGTTGTATCCCCAGCATGTTGTATCTCCCAGCATGTTGTATCCCCAGCATGTTGTATCCCCAGCATGTTGTATCCCCAGCATGTTTGTATCCCAGCATGTTGTATCCCCAGCATGTTGTATCCCCAGCATGTTGTATCCCCAGCATGTTGTATCCCCAGCATGTTGTATCCCCAGCATGTTGTATCCCCAGCATGTTGTATCCCAGCATGTTGTATCCCCAGCATGTTGTATCCCCAGCATGTTGTATCCCCAGCATGTTGTATCTCCCAGCATGTTGTAATCCCCAGCATGTTGTATCCCCAGCATGTTGTATCTCCCAGCATGTTGTATCCCAGCATGTTGTATCCCCAGCATGTTGTATCCCCAGCATGTTGTGTCTCCCAGAATGTTGTATCCCCAGCATGTTGTATCACCAGCATGTTGTGTCTCCCAGCATGTTGTATCACCAGCATGTTGTGTCTCCCAGCATGTTGAATCCCCAGCATGTTGTATCCCCAGCATGTTGTATCCCCAGCATGTTGTGTCTCCCAGCATGTTGTATCCCCAGCATGTTGTATCCCCAGCATGTTGTATCCCCAGCATGTTGTATCCCCAGCATGTTGTATCCCCAGCATGTTGTATCTCCAGCATGTTGTATCCCCAGCATGTTGTATCACCAGCATGTTGTATCCCCAGCATGTTGTATCCCCAGCATGTTGTATCCCCAGCATGTTGTATCTCCCAGCATGTTGTATCCCCAGCATGTTGTATCCCCAGCATGTTGTATCTCCCAGCATGTTAAATCCCCAGCATGTTGTATCCCCAGCATGTTGTATCCCCAGCATGTTGTGTCTCCCAGAATGTTGTATCCCCAGCATGTTGTATCACCAGCATGTTGTGTCTCCCAGCATGTTGTATCACCAGCATGTTGTGTCTCCCAGCATGTTGTATCTCCCAGCATGTTGTATCCCCAGCATGTTGTATCCCCAGCATGTTGTATCCCCAGCATGTTGTATCCCCAGCATGTTGTATACCCAGCATGTTGTATCCCCAGCATGTTGTATCCCCAGCATGTTGTATCCCCAGCATGTTGTATCCCCAGCATGTTGTATCCCCAGCATGTGTATCCCCAGCATGTTGTATCCCCAGCATGTTGTATCCCAGCATGTTGTATCCCCAGCATGTTGTATCCCCAGCATGTTGTATCCCCCAGCATGTTGTTATCCCCAGCATGTTGTATCCCCCAGCATGTTAAATCCCAGCCATGGTTGTAGATTCCCCCGAGCATGTTGTAGTCCCCGAAGCATGTTGTGGTCTCCCGAAATATTGTATCCCCACATGTTGTATCACCAGCTGTTGTGTCCTCCCAGCATGTTGTATCGAACCAGCAATGTTGTGTCTCCCAGCATATTGTATCTCCCAGCATGTGTATCCCCAGCATGTGTATCCCCAGAGCATGTTGTATCCCCAGCATGTTTTTGTATCCCCAGCATGTTGTATACCCATATGTTTGTATCCCCAGCGCAATGTTGTAATACCCCAGCATGTTTTATCCCTAGCATGTTTGTATCCCCGATGTTGTAGCTCCACAGCATGTTTGTATCCCCAGCACTTGTTGTATCCCTCAGCATGTTGTATCCCCAGCATGTTGTATCCCCATCATGTTGTATCCCCAGCATGTTGTATCACCAAGCATGTGTGTATCCCAGCATGTTTGCATCTTTCTCCCGCCTGCTTGTATCTTCCCAAGCATGTTGTAATCCCCAGCATGTTGTATCCCAGTCATGTTGTATCTCCCAGCATCGTTGTATCACCCAGCATGGTTGTATCTCCCAGCATGTTGTATCTTCCCAGCATGTTTGTATTCCCCGCAGTTGTGATCTTCCTCAGCATGTTGTACTCCAAGCATGTGTATCCCCAGCATGTTGTATCCCCAGGCATGTTTGTCTCTCCCAGCATGTTTGATCCCCAGCATGTTGGTATCCCACGGCAGTTGTATCCCCAGCATGTTGTATCCCCAGCCATGTTGTGTACCCCAGCATGTTTGGTCCCCCAGGCTGATTGTGTATCCCCAGAATGTTGTGTCATCCCCAGCATGTTGTTCTCCCAGCATGTTGTATCCCCAGCATGTTGTTCTCCAGCATGTTGTGTCCCCCAGCATGTTTGTATCCCCAGCATGTTGTATCCCCAGCATGTGGTTGTCTCCAGCATGTTGTATCCCCAGCATGTTGTTCTCCCAGCCAGGTTTAGTGTCTCCCCAGGCATGTTGGTATCCCCCAGCAATGTTGTATCCACAGCATGTTTGTGTCTCCCAGCATGTGTGTATCTTCCCCAGTCATGTTGTATCCCCCAGCATGTTGTATCCCCAGGCATGTTGTTACTCCCTCAGCATGTTTGTATCCCCAGCATGTTGTACCCCAGCATGTTTGTTATCCCCAGCATGCTTGTATCCCCAGCAGGTGTATCCCCAACAATGTTGTGTCTCCCAGGCATGTTGTATCCCAGCATGTTGTATCCCCAGCATGTTGGTAGTCCTCCAGCTATGGTTGTATCCCATCATGTTTGTATCCCCAGGCATCGTGGTAGTCTTCCACGCATCGTTGTTAGTGTCCCCAGGCATGTTGTAAGTCTCCACAAGCATGTGGTGGATCCCCAGCATGTTTGTATCCCCAGCATGTTGTATCTCCCAGCATGTTGTATCCCCAGCATGTTGTGTCTCCCAGACATGTTTGTATCCCCAGCATGTTGGTATCCCCAGCATGTTGTATCCCCAGCATGTTGTAGTCTCCCAGCATGTTGTATCCCCAGCATGTTGTATCCCCAGCATGTTGTGTAGCTCCCAGCATGTTGTTATCCCCAGAATGTTGTGTCCTCCACAGCATGTTGTGATCTTCCCAGGCATGTTTGTATCCCCAGCATGTTGTATCCCCAGCCATGTTGTGTATCCCCAGCCATGGTGTATCTTCCCAGCATGTTGTATCTCCCAGCATGTTCGTATCTCCCTAGCATGTTGTATCCCCAGACAGTTTGTATCCCCAGCATGTTGTGTCCTCCCAGCATGCTGTCATCCTCCCGGCATGTTGTGATCTCCCAGCATGTTGGTATCCCCAGCATGTTGTAGTCTCCCAGACATGTATGTTATCCCCAGATGCATGTGTGTCTCCCAAGCCATGTTGTATCCCAGCCCATGTTTGTATCCCCAGCATGTTGTATCTCCCAGCATGTTGTATCCCAGCATGTTGTATCCCCAGCATGTTGTATCCCAGCATGTTGTATCCCCAGCATGTTGTATCCCCAGCATGTTGTATCCCCAGCATGTTGTATCCCCAGCATGTTGTATCCCAAGCATGTTGTATCCCCAGCATGTTGTATCTCCCAGCATGTTGTATCCCCAGCATGTTGTGTCTCCCAGCATGTTGTATCTTCCAGCATGTTGTAGTCTCCAGAATGTTGTATCCCATCATGTTGTATCACCAGCGATGTTGTAGTCTTCACCAGCATGTTGTATCACCAGCATGTTTGTACTCCCAGCATGTTTGTAACTCCCCAGCATGTTGGTATCCCAGGCATGTTTGTATCCCAGCATGTGTGTAGTCTCCCAGCATGTTGTATCCCGCAGCAGGTTGTGAGTCCACCAGCATGTTGTAATCCTCCAAGCATGTTTGTATCCCTCAGCATGTTTGTATCCCAGCATGTTGTATCTCCAGCATGTTGTATCCCCAGCATGTGTATCACAGCATGTTGTATCCCCAGCATGGTTGTATCCCAGCATGTTGTATCCCCAGCATGTTGTGTCTCCCAGCATGTTGTATCCCCAGCATGTTGTATCCCCAGCATGTTGTATCTCCCAGCATGTTGTAATCCCCAGCATGTTGTATCCCAGCATGTTGTATCCCCAGCATGTTGTATCCCCAGCATGTTGTATCCCCAGCATGTTGTATCACCAGCATGTTGTATCCCCAGCATGTTGTATCACCAGCATGTTGTGTCTCCCCAGCATGTTGTATCCCCAGCATGTTGTATCCCCAGCATGTTGTATCCCCAGCATGTTGTGTCTCCCAGCATGTTGTATCCCCAGCATGTTGTATCCCCAGCATGTTGTTCTCCCAGCATGTTGTATCCCCAGCATGTTGTATCCCCAGCATGTTTGTATCCCAGCATGTTTGTATCCCCAGCATGTTGTATCCCCAGCATGTTGTATCTCCCAGCATGTTGTATCCCCAGCATGTTGTATCTCCCAGCATGTTTGTATCCCCAGCATGTTGTATCCCCAGCATGTTGTATCCCCAGCATGTTGTATCTCCCAGCATGTTGTATCCCCAGCATGTTGTATCTCCCAGCATGTTGTATCCCCAGCATGTTGTATCCCAGCATGTTGTATCCCCAGCATGTTGTAGAGCTCCCAGCATGTTGTATCCCAGCATGTTGTATCCCCAGCATGTGTATCTCCCAGCATGTTGTATCCCCAGCATGTTGTATCCCCAGCATGTTGTATCCCCAGCATGTTGTATCCCCAGCATGTTGTATCCCCAGCATGTTGTATCCCCAGCATGTTGTATCTCCCAGCATGTTGTATCCCAGCATGTTTGTATCCCCAGCATGTTGTATCCCCAGCATGTGTGTATCCCCAGCATGTTGTATCTCCAGCATGTTGTATCCCAGCATGTTGTATCCCCAGCATGTTGTATCCCCAGCATGTTGTATCCCCAGCATGTTGTATCCCCAGCATGTTGTATCTCCAGCATGTTGTATCCCCAGCATGTTTGTATCCCCAGCATGTTGTATCCCCAGCATGTTGTATCCCCAGCATGTTGTATCACCAGCATGTTGTGTCTCCCAGCATGTTGTATCCCCAGCATGTTGTATCCCCAGCATGTTGTATCTCCCAGCATGTTATATCCCCAGCATGTTGTATCCCCAGCATGTTGTATCCCCAGCATGTTGTGTCTCCCAGAATGTTGTATCCCCAGCATGTTGTATCCCCAGCATGTTGTATCCCCAGCATGTTGTATCACCAGCATGTTGTGTCTCCCAGCATGTTGTATCCCCAGCATGTTGTATCCCCAGCATGTTGTATCCCCAGCATGTTGTGTCTCCCAGCATGTTGTATCCCCAGCATGTTGTATCCCCAGCATGTTGTGTCTCCCAGCATGTTGTATCCCCAGCATGTTGTATCCCCAGCATGTTGTGTCTCCCAGCATGTTGTATCCCCAGCATGTTGTATCCCCAGCATGTTGTGTCTCCCCAGCATGTTGTATCCCCAGCATGTTGTATCTCCAGCATGTTGTATCCCTAGCATGTTGTATCCCCAGCATGTTGTATCCCCAGCATGTTGTGTCTCCCAGCATGTTGTATCCCCAGCATGTTGTGTCCCCAGCATGTTGTATCCCCAGCATGTTGTGTCTCCCAGCATGTTGTATCCCCAGCATGTTGTGTCTCCCAGCATGTTGTATCCCAGCATGTTGTATCCCCAGCATGTTGTATCCCAGCATGTTGTATCCCCAGCATGTTGTATCCCCAGCATGTTGTATCCCCAGCATGTTGTATCCCAGCATGTTGTATCCCAGCATGTTGTATCCCCAGCATGTTGTATCCCCAGCATGTTGTATCCCCAGCATGTTGTATCCCCAGCATGTTGTATCCCCAGCATGTTGTATCCCCAGCATGTTGTATCCCAGCATGTTGTATCCCCAGCATGTTGTATCCCCAGCATGTTGTATCCCAGCATGTTGTATCCCAGCATGTTGTATCCCCAGCATGTTGTATCCCCAGCATGTTGTATCCCCAGCATGTTGTATCCCCAGCATGTTGTATCCCCAGCATGTTGTATCCCCAGCATGTTGTATCCCCATCATGTTGTATCCCCAGCATGTTGTATCCCCAGAATGTTGTGTCTCCCAGCATGTTGTATCTTCCAGCATGTTGTATCCCCAGCATGTTGTATCCCCAGCATGTTGTATCCCCAGCATGTTGTATCTTCCAGCATGTTGTATCCCCAGCATGTTGTATCTCCCAGCATGTTGTATCCCCAGCATGTTGTATCCCCAGCATGTTGTGTCTCCCAGCATGTTGTATCTCCCAGCATGTTGTATCCCCAGCATGTTGTATCCCCAGCATGTTGTATCTCCCAGCATGTTGTATCCCCAGCATGTTGTGTCTCCCAGCATGTTGTATCCCCAGCATGTTGTATCCCCAGCATGTTGTAGTCTCCAGCATGTTGTGTCCCCAGCATGTTTGTGTCTCCCAGCATGTTGTATCCCCAGCATGTTGTGTCTCCCAGCATGTTGTATCCCCAGCATGTTGTATCCCCAGCATGTTGTGTCTCCCAGCATGTTGTATCCCCAGCATGTTGTGTCTCCCAGCATGTTGTATCCCCAGCATGTTGTATCCCCCAGCATGTTGTATCCCCAGCATGTTGTGTCTCCCAGCATGTTGTATCCCCAGCATGTTGTATCCCCAGCATGTTGTGTCTCCCAGCATGTTGTATCCCCAGCATGTTGTATCCCCAGCATGTTGTATCCCCAGCATGTTGTGTCTCCCAGCATGTTGTATCCCCAGCATGTTGTATCCCCAGCATGTTGTGTCTCCCAGCATGTTGTATCCCCAGCATGTTGTATCCCCAGCATGTTGTGTCTCCCAGCATGTTGTATCCCCAGCATGTTGTATCCCCAGCATGTTGTGTCTCCCAGCATGTTGTATCCCCAGCATGTTGTATCTCCAGCATGTTGTATCCCTAGCATGTTGTATCCCCAGCATGTTGTATCCCCAGCATGTTGTGTCTCCCAGCATGTTGTATCCCCAGCATGTTGTGTCTCCCAGCATGTTGTATCCCCAGCATGTTGTGTCTCCCAGCATGTTGTATCCCCAGCATGTTGTGTCTCCCAGCATGTTGTATCCCCAGCATGTTGTATCCCCAGCATGTTGTATCCCCAGCATGTTGTATCCCCAGCATGTTGTATCCCCAGCATGTTGTATCCCCAGCATGTTGTATCACCAGCATGTTGTATCCCCAGCATGTTATATCCCCAGCATGTTGTATCCCCAGCATGTTGTATCCCCAGCATGTTGTATCCCCAGCATGTTGTATCCCCAGCATGTTGTATCCCCAGCATGTTGTATCTCCCAGCATGTTGTATCCCCAGCATGTTGTATCCCCAGCATGTTGTATCTCCCAGCATGTTATATCCCCAGCATGTTGTATCCCCAGCATGTTGTATCCCCAGCATGTTGTGTCTCCCAGAATGTTGTATCCCCAGCATGTTGTATCCCCAGCATGTTGTATCCCCAGCATGTTGTATCACCAGCATGTTGTGTCTCCCAGCATGTTGTATCCCCAGCATGTTGTATCCCCAGCATGTTGTATCTCCCAGCATGTTATATCCCCAGCATGTTGTATCCCCAGCATGTTGTATCCCCAGCATGTTGTGTCTCCCAGAATGTTGTATCCCCAGCATGTTGTATCCCCAGCATGTTGTATCCCCAGCATGTTGTATCACCAACATGTTGTGTCTCCCAGCATGTTGTATCCCCAGCATGTTGTATCCCCAGCATTTTGTATCCCCAGCATGTTGTGTCTCCCAGCATGTTGTATCCCCAGCATGTTGTATCCCTAGCATGTTGTGTCTCCCAGCATGTTGTATCCCCAGCATGTTGTATCCCCAGCATGTTGTGTCTCCCAGCATGTTGTATCCCCAGCATGTTGTATCCCCAGCATGTTGTGTCTCCCAGCATGTTGTATCCCCAGCATGTTGTATCTCCAGCATGTTGTATCCCTAGCATGTTGTATCCCCAGCATGTTGTATCCCCAGCATGTTGTGTCTCCCAGCATGTTGTATCCCCAGCATGTTGTGTCTCCCAGCATGTTGTATCCCCAGCATGTTGTGTCTCCCAGCATGTTGTATCCCCAGCATGTTGTGTCTCCCAGCATGTTGTATCCCCAGCATGTTGTATCCCCAGCATGTTGTATCCCCAGCATGTTGTATCCCCAGCATGTTGTATCCCCAGCATGTTGTATCCCCAGCATGTTGTATCCCCAGCATGTTGTATCACCAGCATGTTGTATCCCCAGCATGTTGTATCCCCAGCATGTTGTATCCCCAGCATGTTGTATCTCCCAGCATGTTGTATCCCCAGCATGTTGTATCCCCAGCATGTTGTATCTCCCAGCATGTTATATCCCCAGCATGTTGTATCCCCAGCATGTTGTATCTCCAGCATGTTGTGTCTCCCAGAATGTTGTATCCCCAGCATGTTGTATCCCCAGCATGTTGTATCCCCAGCATGTTGTATCACCAGCATGTTGTGTCTCCCAGCATGTTGCATCCCCAGCATGTTGTGTCTCCCAGCATGTTGTGTCTCCCAGCATGTTGTATCTCCCAGCATGTTTATCCCCAGCATGTTGTATCCCCAGCATGTTGTATCCCCAGCATGTTGTGTCTCCCAGCATGTTGTATCTCCCAGCATGTTGTATCCCCAGCATGTTGTATCTCCCAGCTTGTTGTATCCCCAGCATGTTGTATCCCCAGCATGTTGTATCCCCAGCATGTTGTATCCCCAGCATGTTGTATCCCCAGCATGTTGTATCCCCAGCATGTTGTGTCTCCCAGCATGTTGTATCCCCAGCATGTTGTATCCCCAGCATGTTGTATCCCCAGCATGTTGTATCCCCAGCATGTTGTATCCCCAGCATGTTGTATCCCCAGCATATTGTATCCCCAGCATGTTGTATCCCCAGCATGTTGTATCCCCAGCATGTTGTATCCCCAGCATGTTGTATCCCCAGCATGTTGTATCCCCAGCATGTTGTATCCCCAGCATGTTGTATCCCCAGCATACTTATACAACAGTAGATAAATTGGTGATATTTACAGGAAACAGTATACCTGTATGCATACGGTACTCACCGATTAGTATATACATGATCTATGGTGAATATACACTGAAAGTATACTTAAGTCCTGGACAATGTTCAGGACTAAGGTATACTTGCTCGTTTGTCATTATTGTAAGCTATTGTGGCGTCTTAATAACCCTTCAGAGGTTGGTAACTAGGTACGATACCTGCTAACAGCCTCCTCTCACCAATTACCAATATGGAAGACAATGTAAACAAGCACAAAAGTCTAAGGAGGCCAAACTCAACATGGAACAAAAACACCTCAAGACTTCAGACAAACAGACAAAGACTCTCCACAAACTTTGCCCGACAAGGAGCACCTGGTAAACAAAAAAATATATATTTTTTTATGCATATATTTTGTTTTCGGGAACTTGTTTTGGGTCGTGGAAAGTCTTGAGAATTATAGTATTTTGGGCCTCGGTGGTTAAAAGGTATATTGAACATCACATGGTATGATAGTATGTTGTGGGTTTGTATTGGTCTACGAGGGTATGTTAAGAGGTGGTTTCTGCACCCCCTACCCCCCCCCTTCCATGAGTATGTGGCCCACCCCTACATGAGTATGTGGCCCACCCCTACATGAGTATGTGGCCCCCCCCCTACATGAGTATGTGGCCCCCACCCCTACATGAGTATGTGGCCCCCACCCCTACATGAGTATGTGGCCCCCCCCCTACATGAGTATGTGGCCCCCCCCCTACATGAGTATGTTGCCTCCCCTCCCACTAACCTCCTTCAACTTTACGTGGTCCATCGTGAGAGCTGCTCCTTGACCCTCCTAAGGCCTCTTATATCCCCCCCCCCTACCCCTCCTACTCCATGCTGAAGCACCCCCCCCTCCTCACTCCACATGCAAGCACGCTCACCTGTGCACGCACGAGTGCTCTCAAATGCTGTACCCTGGTGCACTCAACGGCACGTGTGCACTCTTCCCACTCTCCCTTCACGGCCACAACTTCCCCAACCTGTCCTCTTGCCTAATTCCTCCTGTGTTTTTTATATTGCCGTTTTCAATGCATCGGCCTCGATTCAGGGAATAGAAAATTGTGAATGGAATTATGTGGGTTATGTGTGAGTTATGTGGGTTATGTGTGAGTTATGTGGGTTATGTGTGAATTATGTGGGTTATGTGGTTATGTGTGAATTATGTGGGTTATGTGGTTATGTGTGAACGCGGTATTCTTCACTACGCTTGTAAACAGGTAAATGATTTGACAGTGGTACGCCTTACACACACACACACACACACACACACACACACACACACACACACACACACACACACACACACACACACACACACACACACACACACACACACACACACACACACACACACACACACACACACACACACACACACACACACCACACACACACACACACACACACACACACACACACACACACACAAACACACACACACACACACACACACACACACACACACACACACACACACACACACACACACACACACGCACACACACACACACACACTGGAATTCTGGAATTCTGGAATTCTGGAATTCTATGATAAAATAACGAGGATAAGACAGGACAGAGATGGTTGGGCAGACTGCATATTTCTGGACTGCCAAAAAGCCTTTGATACAGTACCGCACATGAGACTGCTGTTCAAGCTCGAGAGGCAGGCGGGGGTGGGGGAAAAGGTCCTAGAATGGATAAGGAACTACCTAACAGGAAGGAGCCAAAGAGTTACGGTAAGGGGCGAGAAGTCGGACTGGCGAACAGTAACAAGTGGAGTACCACAAGGATCGGTGCTGGGACCAATTCTATTTCTTGAATATGTTAACGACATGTTTACAGGCGTAGAGTCCTACATGTCGATGTTTGCGGATGATGCAAAGTTGATGAGAAGAGTTGTGACAGATGAGGATTGCAGGATCCTCCAAGAGGACCTGAACAGATTGCAGAGATGGTCAGAGAAATGGCTACTAGAATTCAACACGAGCAAATGTAAAGTTATGGAAATGGGACTAGGAGATAGGAGACCAAAGGGACAGTACACAATGAAGGGGAACAGCCTACCTGTAACGATGTTCATCCTGTACCTGTTCATCCCGGCCCAAAGGGAAAAATTCGAGAAGCAACAGAAGAATCCATGGTATAATAGGGCATGTATCGAAGCGAAGAAACTGAACAAAAAGGCGTGGAGGAACTTCCGGAATAACAGAACACCAGAAAGCAGAGAGAGATACTAGAGAACCAGGAATGAGTACGTCAGGGTGAGAAGAGAAGCAGAGAAAAATTTTGAAAATGATATAGCAAACAAAGCCAAGACTGAACCAAAGCTACTCCACAGTCAGATCAGAAGGAAAACAACAGTGAAAGAACAGGTACTGAAACTTAGAACAGGCGAGGACAGGTATACAGAGAATGACAGAGAGGTGTGTGAGGAACTCAACAAGAGGTTCCAGGAGGTCTTCACAATAGAACAGGGTGAGGTCACTGTGCTAGGAGAAAGGGAGGTAAACCAGGCGGCCTTGGAGGAGTTCGAAATTACGAGAGAGGAGGTCAAGAGACACCTGCTGGATCTGGATGTTAGAAAGGCTGTTGGTCCAGATGGGATCTCACCATGGGTACTGAAAGAGTGTGCAGAGGCACTCTGCTTGCCACTCTCCATAGTGTATAGTAAGTCACTAGAGACGGGAGACCTACCAGAAATATGGAAGACGGCGAATGTGGTCCCAATATACAAAAAGGGCGACAGACAAGAGGCACTGAACTACAGGCCAGTGTCCTTGACTTGTATACCATGCAAGGTGATGGAGAAGATCGTGAGAAAAAACCTGGTAACACATCTGGAGAGAAGGGACTTCGTGACAAATCGCCAACATGGATTCAGGGAGGGTAAATCTTGCCTTACAGGCTTGATAGAATTCTACGATCAGGTGACACAGATTAAGCAAGAAAGAGAGGGCTGGGCGGACTGCATTTTCTTGGATTGTCGGAAAGCCTTTGACACAGTACCGCATAAGAGGCTGGTACATAAGCTGGAGAGACAGGCAGGTGTAGCTGGTAAGGTGCTCCAGTGGATAAGGGAGTATCTAAGCAATAGGAAGCAGAGAGTTACGGTGAGGGGTGAAACCTCCGATTGGCGTGAAGTCACCAGTGGAGTCCCACAGGGCTCTGTACTCGGTCCTATCTTGTTTCTGATATATGTAAATGATCTCCCGGAGGGTATCGATTCATTTCTCTCAATGTTTGCGGACGATGCTAAAATTATGAGAAGGATTAAAACAGAAGAGGACTGTTTGAGGCTTCAAGAAGACCTAAACAAGCTGAAGGAATGGTCGAACAAATGGTTGTTAGAGTTTAACCCAACCAAATGTAATGTAATGAAGATAGGTGTAGGGAGCAGGAGGCCAGATACAAGGTATCATCTGGGAGAGGAAATTCTTCAGGAGTCAGAGAAGGAAAAAGACTTGGGGGTTGATATCACGCCAGACCTGTCTCCTGCAGCACATATCAAGCGGATAACATCAGCGGCATATGCCAGGCTGGCCAACATACGAACGGCATTCAGAAACTTGTGTAAAGAATCATTCAGAACTTTGTATACCACATATGTCAGGCCAATCCTGGAGTATGCAGCCCCAGCATGGAGTCCATATCTAGTCAAGGATAAGACTAAACTGGAAAAGGTTCAAAGGTTTGCCACCAGACTAGTACCCGAGCTGAGAGGTATGAGCTACGAGGAGAGACTACGGGAATTAAACCTCACTTCGCTGGAAGACAGAAGAGTTAGGGGGGACATGATCACCACATTCAAGATTCTGAAGGGGATTGATAGGGTAGATAAAGACAGTCTATTTAACACAAGGGGAACACGCACAAGGGGACACAGGTGGAAACTGAGTGCCCAAATGAGCCACAGAGATATTAGAAAGAACTTTTTTAGTGTCAGAGTGGTTGACAAATGGAATGCATTAGGGGGTGATGTGGTGGAGGCTGACTCCATACACAATTTGAAGTGTAGATATGACAGAGCCCGATAGGCTCAGGAATCTGTACACCTGTTGATTGACGGTTGAGAGGCGGGACCAAAGAGCCAGAGCTCAACCCCCGCAAACACAACTAGGTGAGTACACACACACACACACGCACAGCCACACAGGGTAAGACCAATCCTGGAGTATGCGGCCCCAGCATGGAGCCCGTACCTTGTCAAGCACAAGACGAAGCTGGAAAAAGTCCAAAGGTATGCTACTAGACTAGTCCCAGAACTAAGAGGCATGAGTTATGAGGAAAGGCTGCGGGAATGCACCTTACGACACTGGAAGACAGAAGAGTAAGGGGGGACATGATCACAACCTACAAAATCCTCAGGGGAATCGACCGGGTAAACAAGGATGAACTATTCAACACTGGTGGGACGCGAACAAGGGAACACAGGTGGAAGCTGAGTACCCAAATGAGCCACAGAGACGTTAGAAAGAACTTTTTCAGTGTCAGAGTAGTTAGTAAATGGAATGCATTAGGAAGTGATGTGGTGGAGGCTGACTCCATTCACAGTTTCAAATGTAGATATGATTGAGCCCAGTAGGCTCAGGAATCTGTACACCAGTTGATTGACAGTTGAGAGGCGGGACCAAAGAGCCAAAGCTCAACCCCTGCAAGCACAACTAGGTGAGTACAGCCAGGGCGCCATTCTCCCGCCTCACGTTCCGTCAAATCATTCTCAAGACGCAGCTGTCGTCGTTGATCGCGAGTTGCAATATCCGCGACGGTTTACCGAGATATTGCAGCTGGCCGAGTCACCGGATATGTGGGTCTTCACTCACTGATATAATTCCCGTTCTCGGGGGCAGGAACTCTGTACTTTGGATAATTGAGGTCCTCTTTGAGCAATTATTGACCCTCGCAACTGGTCTTTACAGACCAGCAACGTTTGATTCCGAAATTTGCAACTTGTCAACGTTCAGTAAAGAACACACATTCATATCATAAGGACAACGTTGCAGCAACGTTATAACCCCGTCGCAGTAACGTTATAGCGTTGTCACAACGTTGTGACAACCTTGTGACAACATGCAACTAACGTTTCGGCTGTTGAGTTTGGTGTGAAGAGGTCTGAGGACTCCAATAATAAGAGACATCGGGAATCGATGGAGGCAGGCGACGAAGGGCGCAGATCCCGACAGGAGACTAGTAGCAGAAGTGAGGTGTCCTGTAAAGAGGTGACGGAGGGGCTGTCTTCCAGTGTAGGGACTGAAGCACACACCACTACTCTGTTACTGTCTACAAGTGGCCAGATTCAGCGGGTGTCGGCCCTGGCACACGGGGCTGGTATTCTGTAATTATTTAATAAGACAAAGTTCATTTGCTAGTTTGGGATTGAGAGAGTGTTTGTTATTTAGGGATGGCCATAGTTCCCAGGCTGCTTGTTGATGTATAGTCCCTATGGTACGAGGGACAGACATAGTCTCTTTGGTACTGAGAGAAACCCTTTGGTGCATGGGGTCGGGGTTATGGGGACAAGAAGCGGGTACATGAGGACAAGAAGCGGGTACGTGAGGACAAGAAGCGGGTACATGAGGACAAGAAGCGGGTACATGAGGACAAAGAGCGGGTACACGAGGACAAGAAGCGGGTACATGAGGACAAGAAGCGGGTACTCGAGGACAAGAAGCGGGTACATGAGGACAAGAAGCGGGTACACGAGGACAAGAAGCGGGTACATGAGGACAAAGAGCGGGTACACGAGGACAAGAAGCGGGTACATGAGGACAAGAAGCGGGTACACGAGGACAAGAAGCGGGTACATGAGGACAAAGAGCGGGTACACGAGGACAAGAAGCGGGTACATGAGGACAAGAAGCGGGTACATGAGGACAAGGAGCGGGTACATGAGGACAAGAAGCGGGTACACGAGGACAAGAAGTGGGTACATGAGGAGAGGAAGCGGGTACACGAGGACAAGGAGCGGGTACATGAGGACAAGAAGTGGGTACATGAGGACAGGAAGCGGGTACATGAGGACAAGGAGCGGGTACATGAGGACAAGGAGCGGGTACATGAGGATAAGAAGCGGGTACATGAGGACAAGGAGCGGGTACATGAGGACAAGAAGCGGGAACACGAGGACAAGAAGCGGGTACACGAGGACAAGAAGCGGGTACATGAGGAAAAGAAGCGGGTACATGAGGACAAGAAGCGGGTACATGAGGACATGGAACGGATGCATGAGGACAAGGAGCGGGTACATGAGGACAAGTAGCGGGTACACGAGGACAAGAAGCGGGTACACGAGGACAAGGAGCGGGTACACGCTGACAAGGAGCGGGTACATGAGGACAAGAAGCGGGTACACGAGGACAAGAAGTGGGTACATGAGGACAAGAAGCGGGTACATGAGGACAAGAAGTGGGTACACGAGGACAAGAAGCGGGTACATGAGGACAAGAAGCGGGTAGACGAGGACAAGAAGCGGGTACATGAGGACAAGAAGCGGGTACATGAGGACAAGAAGCGGGTACACGAGGACAAGAAGCAGGTACATGAGGACAAGAAGCGGGTACATGAGGACAAAGAGCGGGTACATGAGGACAAGAAGCGGATACATGAGGACAAGAAGCAGGTACATGAGGACAAGGAGCAGGTACATGAGGACAATGAGCGGGTACATGAGGACAAGAAGCGGGTACATGAGGACAAGAAGCGGGTACATGAGGACAAGTAGCGGGTACACGAGGACAAGAAGCGGGTACACGAGGACAAGAAGCGGGTACACGAGGACAAGAAGCGGGTACATGAGGACAAGAAGCGGGTACATGAGGACAAGAAGCGGGTACACGAGGACAAGAAGCGGGTACACGAGGACAAGAAGCGGGTACATGAGGACAAGTAGCGGGTACACGAGGACAAGAAGCGGGTACACGAGGACAAGGAGCGGGTACACGCTGACAAGGAGCGGGTACATGAGGACAAGAAGCGGGTACACGAGGACAAGAAGTGGGTACATGAGGACAAGAAGCGGGTACATGAGGACAAGAAGTGGGTACACGAGGACAAGAAGCGGGTACATGAGGACAAGAAGCGGGTAGACGAGGACAAGAAGCGGGTACATGAGGACAAGCAGCGGATACATGAGGACAAGAAGCAGATACATGAGGACAAGGAGCGGGTACATGAGGACAATGAGCGGGTACATGAGGACAAGAAGCGGGTACATGAGGACAAGAAGCGGGTACATGAGGACAAGTAGCGGGTACACGAGGACAAGAAGCGGGTACACGAGGACAAGAAGCGGGTACACGAGGACAAGAAGCGGGTACATGAGGACAAGAAGCGGGTACATGAGGACAAGAAGCGGGTACACGAGGACAAGAAGCGGGTACACGAGGACAAGAAGCGGGTACATGAGGACAAGTAGCGGGTACACGAGGACAAGAAGCGGGTACACGAGGACAAGAAGTGGGTACATGAGGACAAGAAGCGGGTACACGAGGACAAGAAGCGGGTACATAAGGACAAGAAGCGGGTACATGAGGACAAGTAGTGGATACACGAGGACAAGAAGCGGGTACATGAGGACAAGTAGCGGGTACACGAGGACAAGAAGCGGGTACACGAGGACAAAAAGTGGGTACACGAGGACAAGAAGCGGGTACACGAGGACAAGTAGCGGGTACATGAGGACAAGAAGCGGGTACACGAGGACAAGAAGCGGGTACATGAAGACAAGAAGCGGGTACATGAGGACAAGAAGCGGGTACATGAGGACAAGAAGCGGGTACATGAAGACAAGAAGCGGGTACATGAGGACAAGAAGTGAGTACACGAGGACAAGAAGCGGGTACATGAAGACAAGAAGCGGGTACATGAGGACAAGAAGCGGGTACATGAAGACAAGAAGCGGGTACATGAGGACAAGAAGTGAGTACACGAGGACAAGAAGCGGGTACACGAGGACAAGAAGCGGGTACATGAAGACAAGAAGCGGGTACATGAGGACAAGAAGCGGGTACATGAGGACAAGAAGCGGGTACATGAAGACAAGAAGCGGGTACATGAGGACAAGAAGTGAGTACACGAGGACAAGAAGCGGGTACACGAGGACAAGAAGCGGGTACACAAGGACAAGAAGCGGGTACACGAGGACAAGAAGCGGGTACACGAGGACAAGAAGCGGGTACACGAGGACAAAAAGTGGGTACACGAGGACAAGAAGCGGGTACACGAGGACAAGAAGCGGGTACACGAGGACAAAAAGTGGGTACACGAGGACAAGAAGCGGGTACATGAGGAAAAAGAGCTGGGTAAGTGGTTTGGTAAGAAAATTGACACTGACGAATGAATGACAGAACCTATATACTAATAAATGAATGAACCCCATACTAACGAACGAATGAACCCACATACTAACGAACGAATGAACCCCCATACTAACGAACCCCCATACTAACGAATGAATGAACCCCCATACTAACGAACGAATGAACCCCCATACTAACGAATGAATCAACCCCCATACTAACGAACGAATGAACCCCCATACTAACGAACGAATGAACCCCCATACTAACGAACGAATGAACCCCCATACTAACGAACGAATGAACCCCCATACTAACGAACGAATGAACCCCCATACTAACGAACCCCCATACTAACGAATGAATGAACCCCCATACTAACGAACGAATGAACCCCCATACTAACGAACGAATGAACCCCCATACTAACGAACGAATGAACCCCCATACTAACGAACGAATGAACCCCCATACTAACGAACCCCCATACTAACGAACGAATGAACCCCCATACTAACGAACGAATGAACCCCCATACTAACGAACGAATGAACCCCCATACTACCGAACGAATGAACCCCCATACTAACGAACGAATGAACCCCCATACTAACGAACCCCCATACTAACGAACCCCCATACTAACGAATGAATGAACCCCCATACTAACGAACGAATGAACCCCCATACTAACGAACGAATGAACCCCCATACTAACGAACGAATGAACCCCCATACTAACGAACGAATGAACCCCCATACTAACGAACGAATGAACCCCCATACTAACGAACCCCCATACTAACGAATGAATGAACCCCCATACTAACGAACGAATGAACCCCCATACTAACGAACGAATGAACCCCCATACTAACGAACGAATGAACCCCCATTCTAACGAACGAATGAACTCCCATACTAACGAACGAATGAACCCCCATACTAACGAACGAATGAACCCCCATACTAACGAACGAATGAACCCCAATACTAACGAACAAATTAACCCCCATACTAACGAACGAATGAACCCCCATACTAACGAACCCCCATACTAACGAATGAATGAACCCCCATACTAACGAACGAATGAACCCCATACTAACGAACGAATGAACCCCCATACTAACGAACGAATGAACCCCCACACTAACGAACGAATGAACCCCCATACTAACGAACGAATAAACCCCCATACTAACGAACGAATGAGCCCCCATAATAACGAACGAATGAATCCCCATACTAACGAACGAATGAACCCCCATACTTACGAACGAATGAACCCCATACTAACGAACGAATGAACCCCCATACTAACGAACCCCCATACTAACGAACCCCCATACTAACGAACGAATGAACCCCATACTAACGAACGAATGAACCCCCATACTAACGAACCCCCATACTAACGAACGAATGAATCCCCATACTAACGAACGAATGAACCCCCATACTTACGAACGAATGAACCCCATACTAACGAACGAATGAACCCCCATACTAACGAACCCCCATACTAACGAACCCCCATACTAACGAACGAATGAACCCCATACTAACGAACGAATGAACCCCAATACTAACGAACGAATGAACCCCAATACTAACGAACGAATGAACCCCATACTAACGAACGAATGAACCCCCATACTAACAAACGAATGAACGCCCACACAAACGAACGAATGAACCCCAATACTAACGAACGAATGAACCCCATACTAACGAACGAATGAACCCCCCATACTAACGAATGAATGAACCCCCATACTAACGAAAGAATGAACCCCCATACTAACGAATGAATGAACCCTCATGCTAACGAATAAATGAACCCCCATACTAACGAATGAATGAACCCCCATACTAACGAATGAATGAACCCTTATACTAACGAATGAATGAACCCCCATACTAACGAATGAATGAACCCCCATACTAACGAATGAATGAACTCCCATACTAACGAATGAATGAACCCCCATACTAACGAAGGAATGAACCCCCATACTAACGAATGAATGAACCATCATGCTAACGAATGAATGAACCCCCATACTAACGAATGAATGAACCCCCATACTAACGAAAGAATTAACCTCCATACTAACGAATGAATGAACCCCCATACTAACGAATGAATGAACCCCCATACTAACGAAAGATTTAACCTCCATCCTAACGAACGAATGAACCCCCATACTAACAAACGAATGAAGCCACAGACCAACATATGAGTCCACTGTCAGTGGCAGCAAATACTCAACACCCAGAGAGAGAGAGAGAGTCCCGACACCCTGACACTTCAAGTTTGGGTCGTCCTGGCACTTCAGAGAGAGAGAGAGAGAGAGAGAGAGAGAGAGAGAGAGAGAGAGAGAGAGAGAGAGAGAGAGAGAGAGAGAGAGAGAGAGAGAGAGAGAGAGAGAGATAGAGAGAGAGAGAGAGAGAGAGAGAGAGAGAGAGAGAGAGAGAGAGAGAGAGAGAGAGAGAGAGAGAGAGAGAGAGATAAAGGGAAGTAATACCAATAACATACAAGAAAGATGGTAACTCAACTCCCACAATACCATGCCCACACCACCTCGGCGCCCTCGCCTGGTGAACATTTCAGCAGCTGGAGCTTCACATGTACTCGAAAGGTCAGGATACTCACCTACATGTGCTTGTAGGGTCGACAAGTAATTACTCCAACAGCCTTCACAAATTTATTTACGTTCAATAAAACTCTGTTCCCTCACTTGTCTTATATACACCAACAATTGTCTATTTTAATCCTTTCTGTTCAACTTACGACGTTTACCTTAAAGTTTGGGAAAAATTACTTACCCATATGCAGAGTTCTTGCATTTAATATATTCATTTTTTTAAGGTTTAACCAACTTCCAATTTTTTAAACAGTCAGTTGTGGTCAAGTGGTTATAGTACTAGATATGTTAAGATGCATGTGGTGCCTGGCTGGCCTGGTTCAACCCTACACGGAAACAGTTTGGCCGATTATAATATATATATATATATATATATATATATATATATATATATATATATATATTTATATATACACATCTCCCCTGGTGTTTCTCTTTCCCTCAGTGTATATACACATAACGAAAATACTAATAACGAAACACAAAACAGACAACAGGTGACAATTTTTTTTATAGTGGATACTTAAGCTCTTCAGAGCGAGATTAGATTGTACTGGTGATGGAGGTGTTACCTCCCCAGCTGAGTACTGGTCCCGGCACGTCATGCGGGCCCAGGCCAGGGGACCCTCCCTGCACACTATGCACAATAAGGGGGCCCAGGCCAGGGGACCCTCCCTGCACACTATGCACAACATGAGGGGCCCAGGCCAGGGGACCCTCCCTGCACACTATGCACAACATGAGGGGCCCAGGCCAGGGGACCATCCCTGCACACTATGCACAATAAGGGGGCCCAGGCCAGGGGACCATCCCTGCACACTATGCACAATAAGGGGGCCCAGGCCAGGGGACCCTCCCTGCACACTATGCACAACATGAGGGGCCCAGGCCAGGGGACCATCCCTGCACACTATGCACAATAAGGGGGCCCAGGCCAGGGGAACATCCCTGCACACTATGCACAATAAGGGGGCCCAGGCCAGGGGACCATCCCTGCACACTATGCACAATAAGGGGGCCCAGGCCAGGGGATCATCGCTACACACTATGCACAACAAGAGGGCCCAGGCCAGGGGACCATCGCTACACACTATGCACAACAAGAGGGCCCAGACCAGGGGACCATCGCTACACACTATGCACAACATGAGAGGCCAGACCAGGGGACCATCCCTATACACTATGCACAAGAGCACCCAGACCAGGGGACCATCGCTACACACTATGCACAACATGAGGGGCCAGACCAGGGGACCATCCCTATACACTATGCACAAGAGCACCCAGACCAGGGTACCATCCCTACACACTATGCACTACATGAGGGGCCAGACCAGGGGACCATCGCTATACACTATGCACAACAAGGGGGCCCAGGCCAGGGGACCATCCCTATACACTATGCACAACAAGGGGGCCCAGGCCAGGGGACCATCCCTATACACTATGCACAACAAGGGGGCCCAGGCCAGGGGACCATCCCTATACACTATGCACAAGAGCACCCAGACCAGGGGACCATCCCTACACACTATGCACAACATGAGGGAGCCACAACATTCCCTTCACATAACTCAGCATTTCTCCCCGCCACGAGAACAAAGACAGGGGAAAACACCAATTAAGACAAATTCGAATAATGAACATAATTGTCTCCAAGTCGAGTCTCTGGTCAGTGAAAAGGATAAAAATGTTGGTGGCTGATCTGTGGATACAATCCTCATTAGGATAACTGACCTTGACAGTTATCCTAGATAACTGTTATCCATTAGATAACTGACCTTGACCTGAAGCGTTACTCTGACCCTAACAGTAATCTCTCACCAGACGCCACTGTTATATAAATTATATATAGAAAAATCAGAATTATCAATATAAAAAATTAGAATTATAAATTAGAATTATAATTTAGAATTATAAATATAAAATCTCCATAGATCAATAATTTACATGTCACCATAATCCCACAAGGTGACCTACAGCATGTCACCCCGGTCCTACAGCATGTCACACCGGTCCTACAGCATGTCACCCCGGTCCTACAGCATGTCACCCCGGTACTACAGCATGTCACCCCGGTCCTACAGCATGTCACCCCGGTCCTACAGCATGTCACCCCGGTACTACAGCATGTCACCCCGGTCCTACAGCATGTCACCCCGGTCCTACAGCATGTCACCCCGGTCCTACAGCATGTCACCCCGGTACTACAGCATGTCACCCTGGTCCAACAGCATGGCACCCCGGTCCTACAGCATGTCACACCGGTCCTACAGCATGTCATCACGGTACTACAGCATGTCACCCCGGTACTACAGCATGTCACCCCGGTACTACAGCATGTCACCCCGGTCCAACAGCATGTCACCCCGGTCCTACAGCATGTCACCCCGGTACTACAGCATGTCACCCCGGTACTACAGCTTGTCATCCCGGTCCTACAGCATGTCACCCCGGTCCTACAGCATGTCACCCCGGTACTACAGCATGTCACCCCGGTACTACAGCTTGTCTCCCCGGTCCAACAGCATGTCACCCCGGTCCTACAGCATGTCACCCCGGTACTACAGCATGTCACCCCGGTCCTACAGCTTGTCACCCCGGTCCTACAGCATGTCACCCCGGTCCTACAGCATGTCACCCCGGTCCTACAGCATGTCACCCCGGTCCTACAGCATGTCACCCCGGTCCTACAGCATGTCACCCCGGTACTACAGCATGTCACCCCGGTCCTACAGCTTGTCACCCCGGTCCTACAGCATGTCACCCCGGTCCTACAGCATGTCACACCGGTCCTACAGCATGTCACCCCGGTCCTACAGCATGTCACCCCGGTCCTACAGCATGTCACCCCGGTCCTACAGCATGTCACCCCGGTCCTACAGCATGTCACCCCGGTCCTACAGCATGTCACCCCGGTCCTACAGCTTGTCACCCCGGTCCTACAGCATGTCACCCCGGTCCTACAGCTTGTCACCCCGGTCCTGCAGCATGTCACACCGGTCCTACAACATGTCACCCCGGGCCTACAGCATGTCACACCGGTCCTACAACATGTCACCCCGGTCCTACAACATGTCACACCGGTCCTACAGCATGTCACACCGGTCCTACAACATGTCACCCCGGTCCTACAGCATGTCCAGCCAACCTGTCAACCATCCAGCCAACCTGTGAACCATCCGGCCACACTGTCAACCATCCAGCCAACCCGTCAACCATCCAGCCAACCTGTCAACCATCCAGCCAACCCGTCAACCATCCAGCCAACCTGTCAACCATCCAGCCAACCCGTCAACCATCCAGCCAACCTGTCAACCATCCAGCCAACCCGTCAACCATCCAGCCAACCTGTCAACCATCCAGCCAACCCGTCAACCATCCAGCAAACCTGTCAACCATCCAGCCAACCCGTCAACCATCCAGCCAACCTGTCAACCATCCAGCCAACCTGTGAACCATCCGGCCACACTGTCAACCATCCAGCCAATCTGTCAATCATCCAGCCAACCTGTCAACCATCCAGCCAACCTGTCAACCTTCCAGCCAACTCATCTGGCAGGAGTCAAGTCTGGCAGGAGTCAAGTCTAGCAGGAGTCACGTCTGGCAGGAGTCAAGTCTGGCAAGAGTCAAGTCTAGCAGGAGTCAAGTCTGGCAGGACTCAAGTCTGGCAGGAGTCACGTCTGGCAGGAGTCACGTCTGGCAGGAGTCAAGTCTGGCAGGACTCAAGTCTGGCAGGAGTCACGTCTGGCAGGAGTCACGTCTGGCAGGAGTCAAGTCTGGCAGGAGTCAAGTCTGGCAGGAGTCAAGTCTGGCAGGAATCAAGTCTAGCAGGAGTCAAGTCTAGCAGGAGTCAAGTCTAGCAGGAGTCAAGTCTAGCAGGACTCAAGTCTGGCAGGAGTCAAGTCTAGCAGGAGTCAAGTCTAGCAGGAGTCAAGTCTGGCAGGAGTCAAGTCTGGCAGGACTCAAGTCTGGCAGGAGTCAAGTCTAGCAGGAGTCACGTCCAGCAGGAGTCAAGTCTGGCAGGAGTCAAGTCTGGCAGGAGTCAAGTCTGGCAGGAGTCAAGTCTGGCAGGAGTCAAGTCTGGCAGGAGTCACGTCTGGCAGGAGTCAAGTCTGGCAGGACTCAAGTCTGGCAGGAGTCAAGTCTAGCAGGAGTCACGTCCAGCAGGAGTCAAGTCTGGCAGGAGTCAAGTCTGGCAGGAGTCAAGTCTGGCAGGAGTCAAGTCTGGCAGGAGTCAAGTCTGGCAGGAGTCAAGTCTAGCAGGAGTCACGTCTGGCAGGAGTCAAGTCTGGCAGGAGTCAAGTCTAGCAGGAGTCAAGTCTGACAGGAGTCAAGTCTAGCAGGAGTCACGTCTGGCAGGAGTCAAGTCTAGCAGGAGTCAAGTCTAGCAGGAGTCAAGTCTAGCAGGAGTCAAGTCTAGCAGGAGTCAAGTCTGGCAGGAGTCAAGTCTAGCAGGAGTCAAGTCTGGCAGGAGTCAAGTCTGGCAGGAGTCACGTCTAGCAGAAGTCAAGTCTGGCAGGAGTCAAGTCTGGCAAAAGTCAAGTCTAGCAGGAGTCAAGTCTGGCAGGAGTCAAGTCTAGCAGGAGTCAAGTCTGGCAAAAGTCAAGTCTAGCAGGAGTCAAGTCTAGCAGGAGTCAAGTCTGGCAGGAGTCAAGTCTAGCAGGAGTCAAGTCTGGCAGGAGTCAAGTCTGGCAAAAGTCAAGTCTAGCAGGGGTCAAGTCTGGCAGGAGTCAAGTCTAGCAGGAGTCAAGTCTGGCAGGAGTCAAGTCTAGCAGGAGTCAAGTCTAGCAGGAGTCAAGTCTAGTAGGAGTCAAGTCTGGCAGGAGTCAAGTCTGGCAAAAGTCAAGTCTAGCAGGGGTCAAGTCTGGCAGGAGTCAAGTCTAGCAGGAGTCAAGTCTGGCAGGAGTCAAGTCTAGCAGGAGTCAAGTCTGACAGGAGTCAAGTCTAGCAGGAGTCACGTCTGGCAGGAGTCAAGTCTAGCAGGAGTCAAGTCTAGCAGGAGTCAAGTCTAGCAGGAGTCAAGTCTAGCAGGAGTCAAGTCTAGCAGGAGTCAAGTCTGGCAGGAGTCAAGTCTAGCAGGAGTCAAGTCTAGCAGGAGTCAAGTCTAGCAGGAGTCAAGTCTAGCAGGAGTCAAGTCTGGCAGGAGTCAAGTCTGGCAAAAGTCAAGTCTAGCAGGGGTCAAGTCTAGCAGAAGTCAAGTCTAGCAGGAGTCAAGTCTGGCAGGAGTCAAGTCTGGCAAAAGTCAAGTCTAGCAGGAGTCAAGTCTAGCAGGAGTCAAGTCTGGCAGGAGTCAAGTCTAGCAGGAGTCAAGTCTGGCAGGAGTCAAGTCTGGCAGGAGTCAAGTCTAGCAGGAGTCAAATCTAGCAGGAGTCAAGTCTAGCAGGAGTCAAGTCTAGCAGGAGTCAAGTCTGGCAGAAGTCAAGTCTGGCAGGAGTCAAGTCTGGCAGGAGTCAAGTCTAGCAGGAGTCAAGTCTAGCAGGAGTCAAGTCTAGCAGGAGTCAAGTCTGGCAGGAGTCAAGTCTGGCAGGAGTCAAGTCTAGCAGGAGTCAAGTCTAGCAGGAGTCAAGTCTAGCAGGAGTCAAGTCTAGCAGGAGTCAAGTCTGGCAGGAGTCAAGTCTAGCAGGAGTCAAGTCTGGCAGGAGTCAAGTCTAGCAGGAGTCGTACCTTTACCCGCTACAGAGCTAAAGGTAAAACTTTAAACATCTCAAGTAAGTGTTTTAATATCCAATACACTGAAGCTAAAGGCGAACATCTGATGAAAGCCATCATTAGAAACCGATGCCATTACAACATGGGGGAAGAGGAGGCAGTCTACCAAATGACTCCATCTGCGACACGACCTAAACGTTCCCAACGACATTTGAAGACTTTCCCTCGACACAGCCTCACTAATTCAGGCACTTTAATTAACTCTGTAGCAAATACATCTAAAGACCATTAAGAATTTAAGGAGAGACTCAAACAACCCAAATGGGTTGTTTGTGGTGGTAACGAGGCTCCTGGTGTCACTTCAGTTCTCGAGCGAGCTTCGTGTCAGAATGCTCTAACAATCATTAGTTTCCAATGAATTGGAATGAAGCTTCGGTTTTCTCTTGTGACGGGACATTACGAAGATTTACGAAGCATTCTGTTCTCTATATGATGATAAGGTGTTGAGAGCTGACAGAATGTGTTCACTGCCTGAGTGTGGGTACTGGGGGTGTGTGGGTAGTGCAGTGTGTGGGTACTGGGGGTGTGTGGGTAGTGTAGAGTGTGGGTACTGGGGATGTGTGGGTAGTGTAGTGTGTGGGTACCGGCGGTGTGTGGGTAGTGTAGAGTGTGGGTACCGGGGGTGTGTGGGTAGTGTAGAGTGTGGGTACTGGGGGTGTGTGGGTAGTGTAGAGTGTGGGTACTGGGGGTGTGTGGGTAGTGTAGAGTGTGGGTACTGGGGATGTGTGGGTAGTGTAGTGTGTGGGTACCGGCGGTGTGTGGGTAGTGTAGAGTGTGGGTACCGGGGGTGTGTGGGTAGTGTAGAGTGTGGGTACTGGGGGTGTGTGGGTACTGGGGGTGTGTGGGTAGTGTAGAGTGTGGGTACTGGGGGTGTGTGGGTACCGGCGGTGTGTGGGTAGTGTAGAGTGTGGGTACTGGGGATGTGTGGGTAGTGTAGAGTGTGGGTACTGGGGATGTGTGGGTAGTGTAGAGTGTGGGTACTGGGGGTGTGTGGGTAGTGTAGAGTGTGGGTACTGGGGGTGTGTGGGTAGTGTAGAGTGTGGGTACTGGGGGTGTGTGGGCAGTGTAGAGTGTGGGTACTGGGGGTGTGTGGGTAGTGTAGAGTGTGGGTACTGGGGGTGTGTGGGTAGTGTAGAGTGTGGGTACTGGGGATGTGTGGGTAGTGTAGAGTGTGGGTACTGGGGATGTGTGGGTAGTCTAGAGTGTGGGTACTGGGGATGTGTGGGTAGTGTAGAGTGTGGGTACTGGGGGTGTGTGGGTAGTGTAGAGTGTGGGTACCGTGTCCCCATGTCCGAGCGCCAGGCACGGTGTCCCTGGCTACGGTGAAACGTTTCAGGACTTTCCATCAAGGCAAGTCCAGGCTTAAGGCTGACTGCTCCTGCATGTTTAATTTAGTAATGGAACGAAGGGGGTCAGAGGCAGGGGTGTGGGTGGTCACTGATTGTGGCCATGTTGTGGTGCTGTGGTG
This sequence comes from Procambarus clarkii, assembly GCF_040958095.1. Taxonomy (NCBI): domain Eukaryota; kingdom Metazoa; phylum Arthropoda; class Malacostraca; order Decapoda; family Cambaridae; genus Procambarus; species Procambarus clarkii. The sequence goes on from NC_091189.1 coordinate 42,129,231, forward strand.
GTCACTGATTGTGGCTATGTTGTGGTGCTGTGGTGGTCAGTGATTGTGGCCATGTTGTGGTGATGTGGTGGTCAGTGATTGTGGCCATGTTGTGGTGCTGTGGTGGTCACTGATTGTGGCCATGTTGTGGTGCTGTGGTGGTCACTGATTGTGGCTATGTTGTGGTGCTGTGGTGGTCAGTGATTGTGGCCATGTTGTGGTGATGTGGTGGTCAGTGATTGTGGCCATGTTGTGGTGCTGTGGTGGTCAGTGATTGTGGCCATATTGTGGTGATGTGGTGGTCAGTGATTGTGGTTATGTTGTGGTGCTGTGGTGGTCAGTGATTGTGGCCATGTTGTGGTGGTCAGTGATTGTGGCCATGTTGTGGTGCTGTGGTGGTCAGTGATTGTGGCCATGTTGTGGTGGTCAGTGATTGTGGCCATGTTGTGGTGCTGTGGTGGTCAGTGATTGTGGCCATGTTGTGGTGCTGTGGTGGTCAGTGATTGTGGCCATGTTGTGGTGGTCAGTGATTGTGGCCATGTTGTGGTGCTGTGGTGGTCAGTGACTGTGGCCATGTTGTGGTGCTGTGGTGGTCAGTGATTGTGGCCATGTTGTGGTGCTGTGGTGGTCAGTGATTGTCGCCATGTTGTGGTGGTCAGTGATTGTGGCCATGTTGTGGTGGTCAGTGATTGTGGCCATGTTGTGGTGCTGTGGTGGTCAGTGATTGTGGCCATGTTGTGGTGGTCAGTGATTGTGGCCATGTTGTGGTGCTGTGGTGGTCAGTGATTGTGGCCATGTTGTGGTGCTGTGGTGGTCAGTGATTGTGGCCATGTTGTGGTGGTCAGTGATTGTGGCCATGTTGTGGTGCTGTGGTGGTCAGTGATTGTGGCCATGTTGTGGTGGTCAGTGATTGTGGCCATGTTGTGGTTGTCACTGATTGTGGCCATGTTGTGGTGCTGTGGTGGTCACAGATTGTGGCCATGTTGTGGTGCTGTGGTGGTCACTGATTGTGGCCATGTTGTGGTGCTGTGGTGGTCAGTGATTGTGGCCATGTTGTGGTGGTCAGTGATTGTGGCCATGTTGTGGTGCTATGGTGGTCACTGATTGTGGCCATGTTGTGGTGCTGTGGTGGTCAGTGATTGTGGCCGTGTTGTGGTGGTCAGTGATTGTGGCCATGTTGTGGTGCTGTGGTGGTCAGTGATTGTGGCCATGTTGTGGTGGTCAGTGATTGTGGCCATGTTGTGGTTGTCACTGATTGTGGCCATGTTGTGGTGCTGTGGTGGTCAGTGATTGTGGCCATGTTGTGGTGGTCAGTGATTGTGGCCATGTTGTGGTGCTGTGGTGGTCAGTGATTGTGGCCATGTTGTGGTGGTCAGTGATTGTGGCCATGTTGTGGTGCTGTGGTGGTCAGTGATTGTGGCCATGTTGTGGTGCTGTGGTGGTCAGTGATTGTGGCCATGTTGTGGTGGTCAGTGATTGTGGCCATGTTGTGGTGGTCAGTGATTGTGGCCATGTTGTGGTTGTCAGTGATTGTGGCCATGTTGTGGTGCTGTGGTGGTCAGTGATTGTGGCCATGTTGTGGTGGTCAGTGATTGTGGCCATGTTGTGGTGCTGTGGTGGTCAGTGATTGTGGCCATGTTGTGGTGCTGTGGTGGTCAGTGATTGTGGCCATGTTGTGGTGGTCAGTGATTGTGGCCATGTTTTGGTGCTGTGGTGGTCAGTGATTGTGGCCATGTTGTGGTGGTCAGTGATTGTGGCCATGTTGTGGTTGTCACTGATTGTGGCCATGTTGTGGTGCTGTGGTGGTCACAGATTGTGGCCATGTTGTGGTGCTGTGGTGGTCACTGATTGTGGCCATGTTGTGGTGCTGTGGTGGTCAGTGATTGTGGCCATGTTGTGGTGGTCAGTGATTGTGGCCATGTTGTGGTGCTATGGTGGTCAGTGATTGTGGCCATGTTGTGGTGCTGTGGTGGTCAGTGATTGTGGCCATGTTGTGGTGGTCAGTGATTGTGGCCATGTTGTGGTGCTGTGGTGGTCAGTGATTGTGGCCATGTTGTGGTGGTCAGTGATTGTGGCCATGTTGTGGTTGTCACTGATTGTGGCCATGTTGTGGTGCTGTGGTGGTCACAGATTGTGGCCATGTTGTGGTGCTGTGGTGGTCACTGATTGTGGCCATGTTGTGGTGCTGTGGTGGTCAGTGATTGTGGCCATGTTGTGGTGGTCAGTGATTGTGGCCATGTTGTGGTTGTCACTGATTGTGGCCATGTTGTGGTGCTGTGGTGGTCACAGATTGTGGCCATGTTGTGGTGCTGTGGTGGTCACTGATTGTGGCCATGTTGTGGTGCTGTGGTGGTCAGTGATTGTGGCCATGTTGTGGTGCTGTGGTGGTCACTGATTGTGGTCCATGTTGTGGTGCTGTGGTGGTCAGTGATTGTGGCCATGTTGTGGTGCTGTGGTGGTCAGTGATTGTGGCCATGTTGTGGTGGTCAGTGATTGTGGCCATGTTGTGGTTGTCACTGATTGTGGCCATGTTGTGGTGCTGTGGTGGTCAGTGATTGTGGCCATGTTGTGGTAGTCAGTGATTGTGGCCATGTTGTGGTGGTCACTGATTGTGGCCATGTTGTGGTGCTGTGGTGGTCACTGATTGTGGCCATGTTGTGGTGGTCAGTGATTGTGGCCATGTTGTGGTGGTCACTGATTGTGGCCATGTTGTGGTGCTGTGGTGGTCACTGATTGTGGCCATGTTGTGGTGGTCAGTGATTGTGACCATGTTGTGGTGGTCACTGATTGTGGCCATGTTGTGGTGCTGTGGTGGTCACTGATTGTGGCCATGTTGTGGTGCTGTGGTGGTCAGTGATTGTGGCCATGTTGTGGTGCTGTGGTGGTCAGTGATTGTGGCCATGTTGTGGTGCTGTGGTGGTCAGTGAATGTGGCCATGTTGTGGTGCTGTGGTGGTCAGTGATTGTGGCCATGTTGTGGTGGTCAGTGATTGTGGCCATGTTGTGGTGGTCAGTGATTGTGGCCATGTTGTGGTGCTGTGGTGGTCAGTGATTGTGGCCATGTTGTGGTGCTGTGGTGGTCAGTGATTGTGGCCATGTTGTGGTGCTGTGGTGGTCAGTGATTGTGGCCATGTTGTGGTGGTTAGTGATTGTGGCCATGTTGTGGTGCTGTGGTGATCAGTGATTGTGGCCATGTTGTGGTGGTCAGTGATTGTGGCCATGTTGTGGTTGTCACTGATTGTGGCCATGTTGTGGTGCTGTGGTGGTCACAGATTGTGGCCATGTTGTGGTGCTGTGGTGGTCACTGATTGTGGCCATGTTGTGGAGCTGTGGTGGTCACTGATTGTGGCCATGTTGTGGTGGTCAGTGATTGTGGCCATGTTGTGGTGCTATGGTGGTCAGTGATTGTGGCCATGTTGTGGTGCTGTGGTGGTCTGTGATTGTGGCCATGTTGTGGAGGTCAGTGATTGTGGCCATGTTGTGGTGCTGTGGTGGTCAGTGATTGTGGCCATGTTGTGGTGGTCAGTGATTGTGGCCATGTTGTGGTGCTATGGTGGTCAGTGATTGTGGCCATGTTGTGGTGCTGTGGTGGTCAGTGATTGTGGCCATGTTGTGGTGGTCAGTGATTGTGGCCATGTTGTGGTGCTGTGGTGGTCACTGATTGTGGCCATGTTGTGGTGCTGTGGTGGTCACAGATTGTGGCCATGTTGTGGTGCTGTGGTGGTCACTGATTGTGGCCATGTTGTGGTGCTGTGGTGGTCACTGATTGTGGCCATGTTGTGGTGCTGTGGTGGTCAGTGATTGTGGCCATGTTGTGGTGCTGTGGTGGTCACTGATTGTGGCCCATGTTGTGGTGCTGTGGTAGTCAGTGATTGTGGCCATGTTGTGGTGCTGTGGTGGTCAGTGATTGTGGCCATGTTGTGGTGGTCAGTGATTGTGGCCATGTTGTGGTGCTGTGGTGGTCAGTGATTGTGGCCATGTTGTGGTAGTCAGTGATTGTGGCCATGTTGTGGTGGTCACTGATTGTGGCCATGTTGTGGTGCTGTGGTGGTCACTGATTGTGGCCATGTTGTGGTGGTCAGTGATTGTGGCCATGTTGTGGTGGTCACTGATTGTGGCCATGTTTTGGTGCTGTGGTGGTCACTGATTGTGGCCATGTTGTGGTGCTGTGGTGGTCAGTGATTGTGGCCATGTTGTGGTGCTGTGGTGGTCAGTGATTGTGGCCATGTTGTGGTGCTGTGGTGGTCACTGATTGTGGCCATGTTGTGGTGGTCACAGATTGTGGCCATGTTGTGGTGCTGCGGTGGTCACTGATTGTGGCCATGTTGTGGTGCTGTGGTGGTCAGTGATTGTGGCCATGTTGTGGTGCTGTGGTGGTCAGTGATTGTGGCCATGTTGTGATGCTGTGGTGGTCACTGATCGCGGCCATGTTGTGGTGCTGTGGTGGTCACTGATTGTGGCCATGTTGTGGTGCTGTGCTGGTCACTGATTGTGGCCATGTTGTGGTGCTGTGGTGGTCACTGATTGTGGCCATGTTGTGGTGCTGTGGTGGTCACTGATTGTGGCCATGTTGTGGTGCTGTGGTGGCCACTGATTGTGACCATGTTGTGGTGCTGCGGTGGTCAGTGATTGTGGCCATGTTGTGGTGCTGTGGAGGTCACTGATTGTGGCCATGTTGTGGTGCTGTGGTGGTCACTGATTGTGGCCATGTTGTGGTGTTGTGGTGGTCAGTGATTGTGGCCATGTTGTGGTGGTCACTGATTGTGGCCATATTGTGGTGGTCACTGATTGTGGCCATGTTGTGGTGGTCACTGATTGTGGCCATGTTGTGGTGGTCACTGATTGTGGCCATGTTGTGGTGGTCAGTGATTGTGGCCATGTTGTGGTGCTGTGGTGGCCAGTGATTGTGGCCATGTTGTGGTGCTGTGGTGGTCAGTGATTGTAGCCATGTTGTGGTGGTCAGTGATTGTGGCCATGTTGTGGTGCTGTGGTGGTCAGTGATTGTGGCCATGTTGTGGTGCTGTGGTGGTCACTGATTGTGGCCATGTTGTGGTGCTGTGGTGGTCACTGATTGTGGCATGTTGTGATGCTGTGGTGGTCAGTGATTGTGGCCATGTTGTGGTGCTGTGGTGGTCAGTGATTGTGGCCATGTTGTGGTGGTCAGTGATTGTGGCCATGTTGTGGTGCTGTGGTGGTCAGTGATTGTGGCCATGTTGTGGTGCTGTGGTGGTCAGTGATTGTGGCCATGTTGTGGTGCTGTGGTGGTCACTGATTGTGGCATGTTGTGATGCTGTGGTGGTCAGTGATTGTGGCCAGGTTGTGGTGCTGTGGTGGTCAGTGATTGTGGCCATGTTGTGGTGCTGTAGTGGTCAGTGATTGTGACCATGTTGTGGTTAGTGATTGTGGCCATGTTGTAGTGCTGTGGTGGTCAGTGATTGTGGCCATGTTGTGGTGCTGTGGTGGTCAGTTATTGTAGCCGTGTTGTGATGCTGTGGCGTTCAGTGATTGTGGCCATATTGTGATGCTGTGGTGATCAGTGATTGTAGCCAAATTGAGGTGCTGTGGTGGCTGGTGATTGTAGGCATATCATGATGCTGTGATCGAAACGTGTGTGGCACTGTGGGTGGTATGACTGGTCAATATGATTGTAGATGAAGCTTAGAGATCAAACAGGTTGTGGTGGCTGGCTGATGGCCGTCGCCTCGCAACACTGGAACCGTCATGGCTGCAGCTTGCTCGTAATTTGATTAATGGCAGCCCCCATCTCTCAATCATTGTGCCGAATTAGCCCCTGACAAGCTTCGTGTACAGTACCAGAACAAAACTATGTGAACGATAACCAGCTTCGTGAACGATAAGCAGCATCGTGAACGATAACCAGCTTCGTGAACGATAACCAGTTTCGTGTACGGTATCTAGCTTCGTGTTCGATAACTAGTTTCGTGTACAATAACTAGCTTCGTGTACAATAACTAGCTTCGTGTACAATAACCAGCTTCGTGTACAATAACCAGCTTCGTGTACAATAACAGCTTCGTGTACAATAACCAGCTTCGTGTACAATAACAGCTTCGTGTACAATAACAAGCTTCGTGAACGATAACCAGCTTCGTGAACGATAACAGCTTCGTGTACAATAACAAGCTTCGTGTACAATAACCAGCTTCGTGTACAATAACCAGCTTCGTGTACAATAATCAGCTTCGTGTACAATAACAAGCTTCGTGCACGATAACCAGCTTCGTGAACGATAACAGCTTCGTGTACAATAACAAGCTTCGTGTACAATAACCAACTTCGTGTACAATAACAAGCTTCGTGTACAATAACCAACTTCGTGTACAATAACAGCTTCGTGTACAATAACCAGCTTCGTGTACAATAACAAGCTTCGTGTACAATAACCAACTTCGTGTACAATAACAGCTTCGTGTACAATAACCAGCTTCGTGTACAATAACAAGCTTCGTGAACAATAACCAGCTTCGTGTACAATAACAGCTTCGTGTACAATAACCAGCTTCGTGTACAATAACAAGCTTCGTGTACAATAACCAACTTCGTGTACAATAACAGCTTCGTGTACAATAACCAGCTTCGTGTACAATAACAGCTTCGTGAACAATAACCAGCTTCGTGTACAATAACAAGTAATTATCAAAAGAGGGCACCAAGCCGGGAAGGCTATGTAGCACCATTAAATGTACGAGGTGTTCATACGACGCTAAATATCACCAAGGCTGCCACTGTGAGAACAAAAGCGCATCAGGCGAACGATATCAAAGGTATCCGACAAAGGAAGGGGGAGGGGGTGAAGAACGACCTGCTTCCGAGTAAAAGTCAAAAGCACAACTTTTAGTTGTAGAGAACTTGAAGCCATGATTGGTGGCCCAAGACGACACGACATTAATCGCAACATGAAGTCGCCGTTGGAAGAAAGGTGAGTGATCACCGCAACAGCAAAGAGTAAGATGGTCAACATAAAGAGCGGAGAAGATGCCAGAGGGAAGGGAGGAAAGAAGACCATTGAGGGCAACCAGGAAAAGAGTAGTGCTCAGAGGACTACTCTGGGCCACACCTTCGTATTGGCGAAAAGAGGCAGAGATTGCGGTACGAAGCCTCACTCTAAAGGAATGACTATAAAGGAGGCTTTGAAGGAAGAGAGGGAGATTACCACGAAGGCCAAAGGAACGAAGTTGGGACAGAATATGATATCTCCAGGTGGTGTCATAAGCCTTTTCCAGGTCAAAAAGGACAGCAACAACAGAGGTCTTCGCAGCAAACGCAGTACGAATATAGACCTCCAAGTTCACCAGGACATCTGCTGTGCTGCAACACTTGCGGAAACCAAATTGAGAAGGGGAGAGGTGATAGTGTTCCAAGAACCACATCAGACGGATATTGACCATACGTTCAAAGAGTTTGCAGACACAACTCGTGAGGGCAATGAGGCGGAAGTCTTTAGGGGATGTCCCCAGAGATCCTGGTTTCTGAATAAGGAGAACAACCGCCTCGAGCCAGTCCTTAGGGACTGACGACGACTCCCATATACGGTTATACAGATTCAGTAAATACTGAAATGTTTATGGAGGGAGATGACGAAGCATCTCATAATGAATGTCATCTGAGCCCGCTGCCGTAGAACCGTAGAAGGTCAGGGCAAACTGAAGTTCGGAGAGAGAGACGGGATCGTTATAGGGAAGCCGGAGATGTGTGCGAAAATCTAAGGGACAAGATTCAAGAAGGGGCTTACGAGTAAAGAAAAATGGGGGAAGATGAGAACCGGAGCAAATAGTCGAAAAGTTCGACTATTTGGAACGTGCGATCCAGTTCGGTGGCGGTCGACACAGGATCCGCCACAAGATAACCTCGCAGGTGAAGGACCGGTGAGACATCTGGAACAAACTTACCCGCTATCTTACGGGTTTACTTCCAGATCTGTGGCAGAGGAGTATAGGACATAATGGTGGAGACATAAGATTTCCAACTCTCACATTTAGCTGTACGGATGGTCCTACGAGTCACCGCACTCGCCTTCAGAAACAAAAGAAAACAAACAGCCGTCTGTCGGCGTCGGCGTTTCTTCCAGGCTGCAGGCTTACAGCGGACGGCTCGAGCACAGTCTGCAGTCCACTAGGGAACGCACTTCCGCGTGCCCAGGAGGTAGAGCGAGGAATAGAGCGGAGGGCAGCATCGAAGATGGTGTTAAGAAAGAGGAGGAAGGCTCGAGGGAGAGGCAGAGTGGAGAGGTTAGAGAGAGTAGCACGGAGGGTGACTAGGTTCCAGTCACCCTTGGTAAACTGCCACCTAGGGCAGGAGACGGGAAGGTGGAAAAGAGAAAAAGGTGACAAGGATGGGGAAATGGTCACTGTTATGGAGGTCATCAAGAACCCGAAAGGTGAAATCTAAATAAATTGAAGACGAGCAGAGAGAAAGATCACGACAGGAGAGGGTGCGAGTGTGTGCGTCAACGTGAGTGGCTTCACCAGAATTCAGAAGAGAGGACAAATGGTTGAAGAAGGCGGCCCCGGGTGTTTGTCAGAGCATCGCCCCAGAGGGCATGTTCACTGTTGAAATCACCCAACAGGAGCACTGGCCCTGGCAAGGAGTCCAACAGGTGCTTAAGATCAGGAAGAGAAAGTGGAACATTTGGGGTAAGATAAATGGAACAGACTGTATAACCAGCTTCGTTTACAATAACCAGCTTCGTGTACAATAACAGCTTCGTGTACAATAACAGCTTCGTGTACAATAACAGCTTCGTGTACAATAACAGCTTCGTGTACAATAACAGCTTCGTGTACCATGAAAGATGCGGCAACAAAATAACTGAACTTCTTCTAATTCCTGACACCTTGGTTAAGGAAAAACAAATCTTGCAAAGAAAAGATAACCGAGCATCAGGAAAGTAAGGCAGTGGAAGGCAAGACAGAGGAAGGCAAGGCAGAGGAAGGCAAGGCAGAGGAAGGCAAGGCAGAGGAATGCAAGACAGAGGAAGGCAAGGCAGAGGAATGCAAGACAGAGGAAGGCAAGACAGAGGAAGGCAAGGCAGAGGAAGGCAAGGCAGAGGAAGGCAAGGCAGAGGAAGGCAAGGCAGAGGAAGGCAAGGCAGAGGAAGGCAAGGCAGAGGAAGGCAAGACAGAGGAAGGCAAGAGAGATGAAGGCAAGGCAGAGGAAGGCAAGGCAGAGGAAGGCAAGGCAGAGGAAGGCAAGGCAGAGGAAGGCAAGACAGAGGAAGGCAAGAGAGATGAAGGCAAGGCAGAGGAAGGCAAGGTGGAGGAAGGCAAGACAGAGGAAGGCAAGGCAGAGGAAGGCAAGACAGAGGAAGGCAAGAGAGATGAAGGCAAGGCAGATGAAGGCAAGGCAGAGGAAGGCAAGACAGAGGAAGGCAAGGCAGAGGAAGGCAAGGCAGAGGAAGGCAAGGCAGAGGAAGGCAAGGCAGAGGAAGGCAAGGCAGAGGAAGGCAAGGCAGAGGAAGGCAAGACAGAGGAAGGCAAGGCAGAGGAAGGCAAGGCAGAGGAAGGCAAGACAGAGGAAGGCAAGGCAGAGGAAGGCAAGGCAGAGGAAGGCAAGGCAGAGGAAGGCAAGGCAGAGGAAGGCAAGGCAGAGGAAGGCAAGACAGAGGAAGGCAAGGCAGAGGAAGGCAAGACAGAGGAAGGCAAGGCAGAGGAATGCAAGCCAGAGGAAGGCAAGGCAGAGGAAGGCAAGACAGAGGAAGGCAAGAGAGATGAAGGCAAGCCAGAGGAAGGCAAGGCAGAGGAAGGCAAGACAGAGGAAGGCAAGAGAGATGAAGGCAAGGCAGAGGAAGGCAAGGCAGAGGAAGGCAAGACAGAGGAAGGCAAGACAGAGGAAGGCAAGGCAGAGGAAGGCAAGACAGAGGAAGGCAAGAGAGATGAAGGCAAGGCAGAGGAAGGCAAGGCAGAGGAAGGCAAGACAGAGGAAGGCAAGACAGAGGAAGGCAAGGCAGAGGAAGGCAAGGCAGAGGAAGGCAAGGCAGAGGAAGGCAAGACAGAGGAAGGCAAGGCAGAGGAAGGCAAGGCAGAGGAAGGCAAGACAGAGGAAGGCAAGGCAGAGGAAGGCAAGACAGAGGAAGGCAAGACAGAGGAAGGCAAGGCAGAGGAAGGCAAGACAGAGAAAGGCAAGGCAGAGGAAGGCAAGACAGAGGAAGGCAAGACAGAGGAAGGCAAGGCAGAGGAAGGCAAGGCAGAGGAAGGCAAGAGAGAGGAAGGCAAGGCAGAGGAAGGCAAGGCAGAGAAAGGCAAGGCAGAGGAGGGCAAGGCAGAGGAAGGCAAGAGAGAGGAAGGCAAGGCAGAGGAAGGCAAGGCAGAGGAAGGTGTTATGGCCCTATTGGGTCGCAACTGGGTTCTTCTCTGATGTTATTAGAGTTTGGGTATCCGGCCCCAAGTTAGTAGTGGCTTTCAAGGGGTGTGTTCCGTAACGCAAGTTAAATTAAAGGGGAAGGGATACAAATGCACTGCTTTTGTATATATATTGCTACCACCACCAAAATATATCACAGTCACACGCGGGGTTGCTATAACTACTTATTATATACAAATTAGTCTTAGTCTAAAGACACAGGATGTTCCACGGTGCTCAAGATGAGTAGCCCTGGTTCTCTTCTTCGTGGCCCACGATGAATCCTTTGACTCTCTCGGCGAATCTACCCTGGCCACAGGCCAGCCAACTCACAGTCCCACTGGGTGTAGCGTCGTGGAGGCCTTCAACCACAAATCCAGCCTGTAGCTGGCAGGTTCCAATCAGCTCCGCTGTGCAGGCCACTCCACGACCGATACTAGGGTTGCGAGCCCTAGGCAGGAGCCTCGTGTGATTCCGCAGATCACTCTCCTCTCTTCGCACCACAGTGGCTAGTCTCTTCCACCAGCCAGCCCCAAGATAAAACGATTCCTGGTACTGCCACGTCACAGGCAGGCTAACACACTCAACAGTGTTCGTCCGGGGGTGACTCACAGCTTCCTCAGAGCAAACTCGTGGAGAGACTATGGCTGCCTTGGGTAGACTGCCTTATCGTCCGATACAGCAGTCCCAGGTCGACTCTGTAATCAGACACGTCATTAGTACTGGTTACACTCTAGGGCACCTCACTTACAGGCTTAGACACAAACGTCCACCTATCCACTCCACAGATGGCGTTGTTGTCTAAGCGCCACCTCACCAGAGGTAAGCAGCGGCTATGTCACGAGCTGATTAAGACGGGAATCCAGCCCCTGTGGCCGGTATATCCCGTCCTCACTAGATCGCGTCGTCCATTTGGAGGGGGTTTCGGGAGCTGACCCACAGATGGCGTTGTCGTCACTGCTCCGTGCTAGGACGCTGGACTCGGGTCCGTAACAGAAGGCAAGACAGAGGAAGGCAAGGCAGAGGAAGGCAAGGCAGAGGAATGCAAGGCAGAGGAAGGCAAGACAGAGGAAGGCAAGGCAGAGGAAGGCAAGGCAGAGGAAGGCAAGGCAGAGGAAGGCAAGACAGAGGAAGGCAAGGCAGAGGAAGGCAAGGCAGAGGAAGGCAAGACAGAGGAAGGCAAGGCAGAGGAAGGCAAGGCAGAGGAAGGCAAGACAGAGGAAGGCAAGGCAGAGGAAGGCAAGGCAGAGGAAGGCAAGACAGAGGAAGGCAAGGCAGAGGAAGGCAAGGCAGAGGAAGGCAAGACAGAGGAAGGCAAGGCAGAGGAAGGCTAGAGAGAGGAAGGCAAGGCAGAGGAAGGCAAGGCAGAGGAAGGCAAGGCAGAGGAAGGCAAGACAGAGGAAGGCAAGGCAGAGGAAGGCAAGACAGAGGAAGGCAAGGCAGAGGAAGGCAAGAGAGAGGAAGGCAAGGCAGAGGAAGGCAAGGCAGAGGAAGGCAAGAGAGAGGAAGGCAAGACAGAGGAAGGCAAGACAGAGGAAGGCAAGACAGAGGAAGACAAGACAGAGGAAGGCAAGGCAGAGGAAGGCAAGACAGAGGAAGGCAAGACAGAGGAAGGCAAGACAGAGGAAGGCAAGACAGAGGAAGACAAGACAGAGGAAGGCAAGGCAGAGGAAGGCAAGACAGAGGAAGGCAAGGCAGAGGAAGGCAAGACAGAAGAAGGCAAGACAGAGGAAGGCAAGGCAGAGGAAGGCAAGACAGAGGAAGGCAAGACAGAGGAAGGCAAGGCAGAGGAAGGCAAGACAGCGGAAGGCAAGACAGAGGAAGGCAAGGCAGAGGAAGGCAAGACAGAGGAAGGCAAGGCAGAGGAATCAAGACAGAGGAAGGCAAGACAGAGGAAGGCAAGGCAGAGGAAGGCAAGACAGAGGAAGGCAAGACAGAGGAAGGCAAGACAGAGGAAAGCAAGACAGAGGAAGGCAAGACAGAGGAAAGCAAGACAGAGGAAGGCAAGACAGAGGAAGGCAAGGCAGAGGAATGCAAGACAGAGGAAGGCAAGACAGAGGAAGGCAAGACAAAGACAAAGGAAGACTAATAAAGGAAACACAAGAGGTAAGATAACTTGGAAACGGCAGTAAATAAAGACATGGGAGGCTGGGAATAACACAGAAAGAAAATGACCCAAAGTGTTGGTCAAATAAGGATCCTGATAAAAGCCAAGAAACGTCGTAAGAGGGAAGAGGGAAGGAGCCTCATATACGTTGAGAAATATCTAAGAGGAAAGAGACAAAAAGTCTGATAAAAGTAGAGATATAGCGTAGGAGGAGGAGGAGGAGGAAGAGAGACTTCCTGCACACCATCTTCATGTCTACAGTTTAGTCCCTTATTTCTTCTGTACAGAAAGGGTTCCTTAAATACAGAAGGGGTTCCTTGGGTACAGAAACGATTTCTTGACTACATAAAGACCTGCAGTGGTCAACAATGGTGACCCGGAGACCTGCAGTGGTCAACAATGGTGACCCGGAGACCTGCAGTGGTCAACAATGGTGACCCGGAGACCTGCAGTGGTCAACAATGGTGACCCGGAGACCTGCAGTGGTCAACAATGGTGACCCGGAGACGTGCAGGGGTCAACAATAGTGACCCGGAGACCTGCAGGGGTCAATAATAGTGACCCGGAGACCTGCAGGGGTCAATAATAGTACCCCGGAGACCAGCAGGGGTCAACACACACTTCGTTAACCACGTATAGTTACACTTGAGCGCCATCAGCACTTCCTTCAGACCCTCCCATCAGCACTTCCTTCAGACCCTCCCATCAGCACTTCCTTCAGACCCTCCCATCAGCACTTCCTTCAATGAATAAAAGTAATGAAGGGGAAGAGGGTAATAAAAGGAAGGAGAGGGAAATAATGAAGGGGCGAGAATAGCAGTCGCGGCCATACTGGGAAGATCATTGTTTGAAATGTGCCAGGGAGAACGAGGGTATGGGAGCAACACACAGGGTATGGGGGCAACACACAGGGTATGGGAGCAACACACAGGGTATGGGAGCCACATACAGGGTATGGGGGCAACACACAGGGTATGGGAGCAACACACAGGGTATGGGAGCAACACACAGGGTATGGGAGCAACACACAGGGTATGGGGGCAACACACAGGGTATGGGAGCAACACACAGGGTATGGGAGCCACATACAGGGTATGGGGGCAACACACAGGGTATGGGAGCAACACACAGGGTATGGGAGCAACACACAGGGTATGGGGGCAACACACAGGGTATGGGAGAAACACACAGGGTACGGGAGCAACACACAGGGTATGGGAGCAACACACAGGGTATGGGAGCCACACACAGGGTATGGGAGCCACACACAGGGTATGGGAGCCACACACAGGGTATGGGAGCCACACACAGGGTATGGGAGCAACACACAGGGTATGGGGGCAACACACAGGGTATGGGGGCAACACACAGTGTATGGGAGCCACACACAGGGTATGGGAGCAACACACAGGGTATGGGAGCAACACACAGGGTACGGGAGCAACACACAGGGTATGGGAGCCACACACAGGGTACGGGAGCAACACACAGGGTATGGGAGCAACACACAGGGTATGGGAGCCACACACAGGGTATGGGAGCAACACACAGGGTGTGGGAGCAACACACAGGGTATGGGAGCCACACACAGGGTATGGGAGCCACACACAGGGTATGGGAGCAACACACAGGGTGTGGGAGCAACACACAGGGTATGGGAGCAACACACAGGGTATGGGAGCAACACACAGGGTATGGGAGCCACACACAGGGTATGGGAGCAACACACAGGGTGTGGGAGCAACACACAGGGTATGGGAGCAACACACAGGGTATGGGAGCCACACACAGGGTATGGGAGCAACACACAGGGTATGGGAGCCACACACAGGGTATGGGAGCAACACACAGGGTATGGGAGCAACACACAGGGTATGGGAGTAACACACAGGGTATGGGAGCAACACACAGGGTATGGGAGCAACACACAGGGTATGGGGGCAACACACTGGGTACGGGAGCCACACACAGGGTATGGGAGCAACACACAGGGTACGGGAGCAACACACAGGGTATGGGAGCAACACACAGGGTATGGGAGCAACACCCAGGGTATGGGGGGCAACACACAGGGTATGGGAGCAACACACAGGGTATGGGAGCAACACACAGGGTATGTGAGCAACACACAGGGTATGGGAGAAACACACAGGGTATGGGAGCAACACACAGGGTATGGGAGCCACACACAGGGTATGAGAGCAACACACAGGGTATGGGAGCAACACACAGGGTATGGGGGCAACAGACAGGGTGTGGGAGCAACACACAGGGTATGAGAGCAACACACAGGGTATGGGAGCAACACACAGGGTACGGGAGCAACACACAGGGTATAGGCACAAAGAGAGGCAAGTCAGTGCACACATTATACAGACAAGGTGACAGAAAGAACTTCTTCACTCTCACAGTTCTCACAAAGTTGAAGGAGATCGACCCACAAGTGGCTGAACCTGACTTATCCAACAATTTATATGTAAACTTAATAAGAACGTGGGAACTGAGTCAATATATTGAACTGAGAATGCTCGCGAGGAGCCCGGCTGCTTGGTGTGCTCACGTACACGCACGCAAATACACGCAAACACACGCACTCAAGACACACACCCTTGCCTTTCCATCCTCTGGTCTTCTTCCTGTCCCAAGCAGGCCCAGGCAAGATCTAGGCCCTCCTTCCCCCACCCCACCTCCCCCTGAACCCCTGGCAACTTCCCTACAGGAGGAGCCTATTATGGTAACAATGCCCATGGAACAACTTCCTACACTTGTAGGGAGGGAGGGAGGGTGAAAATGGGCATAGGAAAGTGAGCTTCAAGGTAATGTACTCAGACATCGATGGTATTACCAATAAAGCTAGTGAACTGGCGGAAAGAGTGCAGGAAGAAAACGCAGATGTAATAGGACTCACAGAAACAAAATTGTCAGGAGTCATAACAGACGCTGTGTTTCCAAAGGACTACTATATAGTAAGGAAAGAGAGGGAAGGGAGAGGAGGTGGAAGAAAGACCCAACTGATAAGGCAGGACTGGAGCTTTGATGAGATGGAAATTCCGGGCTGTGACGGATTCAGCTTATATAGCGGGAACTATGACAATGGGTGGACCTAAGACAATAGTGGCAGTCACTTACAACCCTCTACTAAATGACAGAAGACCTAGACAGGAGTTTGATAGGAACAACATGGCAACCAATAATATACATGAGAGAGCAGCTTCAGTTGCCTGCAGGAATGGCTCCAGACTCTTAATCATGGGCGATGTCAACCATGAAAAGATAGACCGGGAGAATGGGGACCCACATGGTGGTGCAGCTACATGGAGAGCTAAACTCTTGGAAGTGGCAACAAGGAACTTTCTGAGCCAACATGTCAGGGCACCCACAAGAGTGAGAGGCAATGATGAACCAGCTAGACTCGACCGGATATTCACCTTGAATGAGTCAGAAATAAGAGAAGTCAAATTTGAAGCGCCAATAGGAATGAGTGACCACAGTGTGTTGACATTTGAGTATCTGGTGGAGGTAGGGATAACCTATCCCAGGATGGGACCGGAGGGGAAAAACTGAATTGCCGGAGAGGAAAATATGACGAGATGAGAAACTTCCTAAGGAGAATACCATGGGAAACAGAACTCAGAGAGAAGACTGTACAGGATATGATGGATTATGTCACCCAGAAGTGCTAGGAAGCTGCAGATAGATTTATCCCAGTCCAAAAGAAGAAAAGCGAAAAGCAACAGAAGAATCCATGGTTCAACCAGGAATGTAAGGTAGCGAAGCAATTGAGTAAAAGAACATGGAGAAACTACAGGAATAACAGAACACCAGAGAGCAGGGAGCGATGCCAGAGGGCCAGGAATGAGTACCTCAGAGTGTGGAGAGAAGCAGAGAAACAGTATGAAAATGACATCGCGAGTAAAGCCAAGACCCAACCAAAACTGCTCCACAGCCACATCAGGAGGAAAACAGCGGTGAAAGATTAAGTGATGAAACAGAAAAAAGTGAGAATAGACCCACAGAGAATAGACTCACAGAATAGACTCACAGAATACAGAATAGACCCACAAGGAGGTGTGTGAAAAACGCAACAAGAGATTCCAGGAGGTCTTCACAATAGAACAAGGAGAAGCCCCTGCACTAAATGCGGAGGAGGCAAACCAAGCAACCTTGGAGGAATTTGACCTCACCACTGATGAGGTCAAAAGGAAACTGTTGGAGCTGGATGTGACAAAGGCTGTTGGGCCTAACAGAATCTCACCGTGGACACTAAAGGAAGGTGCAGAAGCACTAAGTGTGCCACTCTCTATGGTGTATAACAGGTCACTGGAAACAGGAGACCTACCGGAAAGTTGGAAGACAACTAACGTGGTCCCAATATACAAGAAAGGTGACAGGCAAGAGACACTGAACTACAGGCCAGTTTCCCTAACTTGTATACCATGCAAGGTGATGGAGAAGATCGTGAGGAAAAGGCTCGTAGAGCATCTGGAGGGAAATAGCTTTGTAACGCACCACCAGCATGGGTTCAGAGATGGTAAATCGTGCCTCACAGGTTTAATAGAATTCTATGGCCAAGCAACAAAAATTTATGCAAGAAAGAGAAGGGTGGGCAGACTGCATTTTCTTGGAATGTCAGAAAGCCTTTGACACAGTACCCCATAGAAGGCTGTTACGAAAGTTGGAGCAACAGGCAGGAGTAAAAGGGAAGGTGCTCCAGTGGATAAGGGAGTACCTAAACAACAGGAAACAGCGAGTAACGGTGAGGGGGGAGACATCAGAGTGGCGAGATGTCACTAGCGGAGTCCCACCGGGCTCTGTACTTGGACCCATCCTGTTTCTTATATATGTAAACGATCTTCCAGAGGGTATAGACTCATTCCTCTCAATGTTTGCTGATGATGCAAAAATTATGAGAAGAATCAAGACAGATCATGACAGAGACTACAGGACGACTGGGACAAGCTGGAGGAATGGTCTAGAAAATGGCTACTTAAGTTCAACTCGGGAAAGTGCAAAGTAATGAAATTAGGCGAAGGGAACAGAAGGCTGAACACAAGATATCATCTGGGAGGTGAAATCCTGCATGAGTCGAATAGAGAGAAAGATCTGGGAGTTGATATCACACCGAACCTGTCCCCAGAGGCCCACATCAAAAGGATATCATCAGCGGCATATGCTAGGTTGGCCAACATAAGAACTGCCTTTAGAAACTTGTGTAATGAATCGTTCAGGACCCAGTATACCACTTATGTCAGACCAATCCTGGAATATGCAGCTCCAGCCTGGAGTCCATACCTAGTTAAACAAAAGACAAAGTTAGAGAAGATTCAGCGGCATGCCACTAGACTGATCCCGGAACTGAGAGGTATGAGCTACGAGGAAAGGATAAAGGAGGTGAAATACGTCCCTGGAAAACAGAAGAGTAAGGGGAGACATGATAACCACCTAAAAAATTCTCAGAGGAATCGACAGGGTGGACAAAGTCAAACTGTTTTAGCGCGGGTGAAACATGAACAAGGGGACACAGGTGGAAATTGAGTGCCCAAATGAGCCACAGAGACGTTACAAAGAACGTTTTCAGTGTCAGAGTAGTTAACGGATGGAATGCATTAGGCAGTGATGTGGTGGAGGCTGACTCCATACACAGTTTCAAGTGTAGATATGATAGAGCCCAGTAGCCTCAGGAACCTGTACACCAGATGATTGACAGTTGAGAGGCAGGACCAAAGAGCCAGAGCTCAACCCCCGCAAGCACAACTTGGTGAGTACACAGGGTCTCGCGGCCGAGTGAACAGTGCTCAGGGGTCTTAGTCCTAAGGGTCCGGGTTCGATTCCAGGCTGAGGCAGAAACAAATGGGAAGAGTTTCTTTCACCCTGACGCGACTGTTCACTAACAGTATATAGGAACATGGCAGTTAGACAGCTGATACGGGTTGCGGCCTGGGAACCGACGGTTAGAAAGACGGGGTCCAAGAGCTAACAGCTTGATCCTGCAGACACAAATTGTACACACCCACACACACATACACACACACACACCCACACACACACACACACACATGGAAGCAAATACTATTCATACTTTTAAAACTAGGTATGATAGGGAAATGGGACAGGAGTCATTGCTGTAAACAACCGATAGCTAGAAAGGCGGGATCCAAGAGTCAATGCTCGATCCTGCAAGCACAAATAGGTGAGTACAAATAGGTGAGTACACAAACACACACCCACACACACACACCCACACACACACACACACACACACACACACACACACACACACACACACACACACACACACACACACACACACACACACACACACTGTCTCTCCCTCTCTCTCCCTCTCTCTCTCTCTCTCTCTCCCTCTCTCTCCCCCTCTCTCTCTCTCTCTCTCTCTCTCTCTCCTCTCTCTCCCCCTCTCTCTCTCTCTCTCTCTCTCTCTCTCTCTCTCTCTCTCTCTCCCCCTCTCTCTCTCTCTCTCTCTCCCTCTCTCTCTCTCTCCCTCTCTCTCCCCCTCTCTCTCTCTCCCTCTCTCTCCCCCCCTCTCTCTCTCTCTCTCTCTCTCTCTCTCTCTCTCTCTCTCTCTCTCTCTCTCTCTCTCTCTCTCTCTCTCTCTCTCTCTCTCTCTCTCTCTCTCTCTCTCTCTCTCTCTCTCTCTCTCTCTCTCTCTCTATCGGGCAAAACATGGATGGGACACGAACTCGGGCTGGCACACGCAGGATGTCAATCGCGGCTGGAACAATTTCAGAGGAAGGGGTGGAACAGGAAGCCGGGATGAAGGGAGTATTCCAGCAAATGTGGGAGGAATTCAGTGAAGAACTGAGGTTAATGAGGGAGACAGTTGCCAACCTGCAGGTTGAACTAAGGGCAGCAAAGGAGGAGATAAGAAGCCTGAAGGAGACTTCTCCACAATACCAGACACAAACCGTGCCTCAGGGAGACAAGAATGCTACTGTGGAGGGGACCTCCACACCTCAGCTCTCATTTGCTGAAATACTTAAAACGAGCCCTGAAGCTAGGTCTGCAGTTAAGGAAGTTGCCATGGAAGTGGCTTCCTCTCAGGAAGCGGCTAGATGTACCAGCCGGCTGATAGAGAGAAATAGAGCAGTAGTAGTAGCAGGCATTAAGGAGCAAACAGGGACCAGACCAAAGGAGCGGAGAGACAAGGACAAAAACATGATTAAAGAGATCCTTAAAGAGGTAAGGATGGAGGGAGCTGAGCGAAATGTTGAAAAGGTTTTCAGGCTTGGAAAGTACAACAAGGACAGGAACCGAATGATAAAGGTGGTTTTCATGAGCGAAATCGCGAAAGAGGAACTATTAGAAAGGAAGTGCTGTCTAGCAGGTGGAGGGAAGTTCAAAAGAGTATTCTTGCAGAGGGATATGACAAGGGAAGAGAGAATGCAAGCAGCAGACGCGAGGAAGGAGCGCAGGGAGAGAGAAAGGAATCAGGGAGCCACACCCCCGATCCCTACAATCCCAGAGGGAAATGGGGAACCCTCCTCAAACAGTGCATTAGCCACAGGGAGTGTGGCACCACCCCCTCATTCCACCCAACAGACACCCTACCTGCCGCAACCCCTGTCAGCCCCCACTAAGTACCCACCTAAGGCACCCTCCCCCCCCACCCCTCTCCTCCCATTCACCCCCCTACTCCCACTCCCTCCTCCCCCCAGGACCTCCCTTCTCCCCCATCCCCCAAGCCCTCCCTTCTCCCACATGCCCTTCCGTCCCTCCCACCCACAAGCCCTCCATTCTCCCCCACCCCCCTTAGCTCCCCACTCTCCCCCACCCCACCTAAGCCTTCCCCTCTCCACCACTCCCCAAAACCCTCCCCTCTTCCTCAACCACCTCAGCCTTCCCTTTCCCCCCACGCCCCCCAAGCCCTCCCCACTTTATTGCCCCCCCCAAACCCCCCTTTCTCCCCCATCCCCCACCCCCCTCAACCCTCCCCTCTCACCCACCCCCCCAACCCTCCCCCCCTCACCCACTCCCCCTACCCTCCCCCTCCCCCCCCTCACCCACTCCCCCTACCCTCCCCCTCCCCCCCTCACCCACTCCCCCTACCCTCCCCCTCCCCCCCCTCACCCACTCCCCCTAACCTCCCCCTCCCCCCCCTCACCCACTCCCCCTACCCTCCCCCTCCCCCCTACCCCCCCAAGCCCTTCCTCCTCCACCAGTCTCCCCATACCAGATCCTCCCAGCTCCCGCTCACCCCAGACCCCACAGGTCCTCCCCAGAGGAGTAGCAGAAGAGAGTCAGTTTCAGGGTGATGTACTCGAACATAGATGGGATCACAAGCAAGACAAGTGAACTAAGGGAAAGAGCACAAGAAGTTAACCCAGATGTAATCGGACTCACTGAAACAAAACTCTCTGGAATCATAACGAATGCCGTGTTTCCCCAGGAGTACACAATAATAAGGAAAGAGAGGGAAGGTAGGGGAGGAGGAGGAGTGGCCCTACTCATGAGAAAGGAATGGAATTTTAAGGAGATGGATATCCCGGGCTGTGAGGGTTTCAGAGACTACATAGCAGGCACCATGACAATGGGAGGACCAAGGATAGTAGTAGCAGTAATATATAATCCTCCACCAAATGACAGAAGACCCAGTCAAGAGTACGAAAGCAACAACAACAAGGCAGTTAACACTATAATTGAGAGGGCAGCCTCTTCTGCCTGTAGAAATAAATCCCACCTGCTCATCATGGGGGACTTCAATCACAGCAGGATTGATTGGGAGAACAAGGAACCGCATGGAGGCGAGGATACGTGGAGAGCCAAACTACTGGAGGTGGCGACTAGAAACTTCTTAACCCAGCATGTCAGTGAACCCACAAGGATGAGAGGAAATGATGAACCAGCGAGACTCGACCTGGTTTTCACCCTGAACGACTCTGACATAAGAGAAATCAGTTTTGAGGACCCAGTAGGAATGAGCGACCACAGTGTATTGGTGTTTGAGTACCTGATTGAAGAAGGGTTATTGAACTCGAGAAGGGATACCGAAACCAAAAGGTTAGCATACCGAAAGGGAAACTATGAGGAGATAAGAAAATGACCAGCAGATATAGCATGGGAAACAGAGCTCAGGGAAAAGACGGCCCAAGATATGATGGAATACATCACGCAAAAATGCAAGGATGCAGCAAACAAGTTTGTCCCAGTCCAAAAGGAAAACAGTGAAATGAAGATGAGAAACCCATGGTTTAATCAGAGATGTAGGCTAGCTAAGCAGCAAAGTAAAAAGGCATGGAGAAACTATAGGAATAACAGGACACTGGAGAGCAGAGAAAGATACCAGAATGCCAGGAATGAATATGTCAGGATGAGAAGAGAGGCAGAAAAACAATACGAAAATGACATCGCAAGCAAGGCAAAGACTCAGCCTAAATTGCTGCATAGCTACATTAGGAGAAAAACAACAGTAAAGGAACAGGTTATGAAATTAAGGTTAGGGGATGAAGGATTCACTACAAACGACAAGGAAGTGTGTGAGGAACTGAATAAGAAATTCCAGGAGGTCTTCACCTTAGAGCAAGGAGAAATCCCAGAGATAAGAGAGGGAATAGCTAACCAGGAACCACTGGAAGAGTTTGAGATTACCAGCGGGGAAGTAAGGAAGTGTTTACTAGAATTGGATGTGACAAAGGCTATAGGTCCAGATGGAATCTCCCCTTGGATATTAAAGGAAGGAGCAGAAGAACTGTGCCTCCCGCTCTCCATGGTGTATAACAAATCACTGGCAACAGGGGAACTGCCAGAAATTTGGAAAGCAGCTAACGTAGTCCCGATATACAAGAAAGGGGATAGACAGGAGGCACTGAATTACAGACCAGTGTCCCTAACCTGCATACCATGCAAGTTGATGGAGAAGATTGTGCGTAGAAAGCTAGTGGAACATCTGGAGTGAAAGAACTTTGTAACACAGCATCAACATGGATTCAGGGATGGCAGGTCCTGCCTCACAGGGTTACTTGAATTCTACGACCAGGCAACAAAAATAAGGCAAGAAAGAGAAGGGTGGGCAGACTGCATATTTTTGGATTGTCAGAAAGCCTTTGACACAGTGCCACACAAGAGGCTAGTGAAAAAACTGGAGATGCAGGCTGGAGTGAAAGGGAAGGTACTCCGTTGGATACAGGAGTACCTAAGTAACAGGAGACAACGAGTCAGTGTGAGGGGTGAGGTCTCAGATTGGCGAGACGTTACTAGTGGAGTACCGCAGGGGTCAGTCCTTGGACCTATACTGTTTCTGGTATATGTAAATGATCTTCCAGAGGGTATAGAATCGTTTCTCTCAATGTTTGCCGATGATGCAAAAATTATGAGGAGGATTGAAACTGAGGACGATAGTAGGAGGCTACAAGATGACCTAGACAGACTGAGTGAATGGTCCAACAAATGGCTGTTGAAGTTCAACCCGAGTAAATGCAAAGTAATGAAACTAGGTGGTGGAAATAGGAGGCCAAACACAGGATACAGAATAGGAGATGAAGTACTTAATGAAACGAACAGAGAGAAAGATCTAGGAGTTGATATCACACCAAACCTGTCTCCTGAAGGCCACATAAAAAGAATAACGTCTGCGGCATATGCGAGGCTGGCTAACATCAGAACAGCGTTCAGGAACCTGTGTAAGGAATCATTCAGAATCTTGTACACCACATATGTAAGACCAATCCTGGAGTATGCGGCCCCAGCATGGAGCCCGTACCTTGTCAAGCACAAGACGAAGCTGGAAAAAGTCCAAAGGTATGCCACTAGACTAGTCCCTGAACTAAGAGGCATGAGTTACGAGGAAAGGTTGCGGGAAATGCACCTTACGACACTGGAAGACAGAAGAGTAAGGGGAGACATGATCACAACCTACAAAATCCTCAGAGGAATCGACCGGGTAAACAAGGATAAACTATTCAACACTGGTGGGACGCGAACAAGGGGACACAGGTGGAAACTGAGTACTCACATGAGCCACAGAGACGTTAGAAGGAACTTTTTCAGTGTCAGAGTAGTTAACGGATGGAATGCATTAGGCAGTGATGTGGTGGAGGCTGACTCCATACACAGTTTTAAATGTAGATATGATAGAGCCCAGTAGGCTCAGGAATCTGTACACCAGTTGATTGACAGTTGAGAGGCGGGACCAAAGAGCCAAAGCTCAACCCCCGCAAGCACAAATAGGTGAGTACACACACACACACACACACACACACACACACACACACACACACACACACACACACACACACACCCACACACACACACACACCCACACACACACACACACACACACACACACACACACACACACACACACACACACACACACACACACACACACACACCCCTCCTATGCACCTCCAGCCCACATTTAACCCCCTCACCTTGTGACCCCCTAACACCTTCCCCCATCTCCCTCTTCCCCTCTTCTACCCCAAAACCCCCACCTACCCCCGATTCCCCCCTAACTAATATACCCTCTCTTCCACTCCCAGCACCCATGCTCCATTCTCATCTCAGCTCTCCGCCCTCAGTATCCCTCTTCCCCCCAACCTCTCAACCTCTATCTGACTCTCAGTCCCACTCTATTTCTCAACCCCCCTATGCTATTCAGACCCCTAACTTTCAGACCCATTATGCCCTTCCTACCCCCCTAGATGCCCAGACCCCATTCGCCTACCAGGCACTCCCAGGCACCCCCCCACTCACCCCCACAGCCCCCACTTGCCCCCCAGACACCCCCCAGTTCCCCCCAGACCCCTGGTGAAAGGGGGAACTCTGACACCCGAGTTTCCAAGAAGAGTCTCAAGGTTTGGTACACCAATGCTGATGGGGTAGCCAATAAAGCAGAAGAGATAAAAGAAAGAGTTAGTGAGGCAGACCCAGACATAGTGGCAATAGTGGAAACTAAAATAAATGGCATGATCTCGGATGCAATCTTTCCAGAGGGGTACCAGGTGATAAGAAAAGAAAGGACACAGAGACAGGGAGGAGGAGTGGCACTACTAATAAAGCGGAAATGGAAGTTTGATGAGCTGGAAAATCTGGGTACCAATGAAAGCACAAGCTTCATACATGGAACTCTGACAGTGGATGGGAAGAAGATTGTAATCTTGATACTCTACAATCCCCCACCAAACAGTAGAAGGCCCAGGCAGGAGTACGAGGACAGCAACAAGACATGTATGGATGAACTGCAGAGGGCAGCAACTTCAGCGCATAGAATGAGAGCGAAGCTGCTGGTCATGGGGGACCTAAATCACGGAGAGATAGATTGGGAAACAAGGAATCCCCATGGCGGGGAGGAGACCTGGGGAGCGAAGCTGGTAGACGTTATTGACAGGAATTTCCTAACACAGCATGTGAAAGAAGATACTAGGGAAAGAGGAGGGGATACGCCCAGCCTATTAGATCTCATTATCACTCAGAATGTAGAAGACATCGAGCAGTTGGAACATGAAATACCACTAGGAGCTAGTGACCATTGTGTCCTAGCCTTTGACTACATGATGGAGCTTAAAATTGTGACGAAAGGACAAGAGGTCCGGGAAAGGAGACTTGATTACAGAAAAGGGGACTACAGAAGGATAAGGGACTACCTGGGAGAAGTGCAGTGGGAGGAAGAACTTAGAGGAAAAACAGTGCAAGGTATGATGAACCAAGTCATATTGAAATGCAAGGAGGCTGAAGATAGATTTATTCCAACAATAAAGGAAAAAAGCAGGAGGGAATATAATAACCCATGGTTTAATAGACAGTGTCAGGAAGCAAAGGTGAGAAGCAGGAGGGAGTGGAGGAAGTACAGAAGACAAAGGACAGAGGACAACAGGATTAGATGTAACAGAGCTAGGAATGATTACATTAACATAAGGCGATAACCAGCTTCGTGAACGATAAGCAGCATCGTGAACGATAACCAGCTTCGTGAACGATAACCAGTTTCGTGTACGGTATCTAGCTTCGTGTTCGATAACTAGTTTCGTGTACAATAACTAGCTTCGTGTACAATAACTAGCTTCGTGTACAATAACCAGCTTCGTGTACAATAACCAGCTTCGTGTACAATAACAGCTTCGTGTACAATAACCAGCTTCGTGTACAATAACAGCTTCGTGTACAATAACAAGCTTCGTGAACGATAACCAGCTTCGTGAACGATAACAGCTTCGTGTACAATAACAAGCTTCGTGTACAATAACCAGCTTCGTGTACAATAACCAGCTTCGTGTACAATAATCAGCTTCGTGTACAATAACAAGCTTCGTGCACGATAACCAGCTTCGTGAACGATAACAGCTTCGTGTACAATAACAAGCTTCGTGTACAATAACCAACTTCGTGTACAATAACAAGCTTCGTGTACAATAACCAACTTCGTGTACAATAACAGCTTCGTGTACAATAACCAGCTTCGTGTACAATAACAAGCTTCGTGTACAATAACCAACTTCGTGTACAATAACAGCTTCGTGTACAATAACCAGCTTCGTGTACAATAACAAGCTTCGTGAACAATAACCAGCTTCGTGTACAATAACAGCTTCGTGTACAATAACCAGCTTCGTGTACAATAACAAGCTTCGTGTACAATAACCAACTTCGTGTACAATAACAGCTTCGTGTACAATAACCAGCTTCGTGTACAATAACAGCTTCGTGAACAATAAACCAGCTTCGTGTACAATAACAAGTAATTATCAAAAGAGGGCACCAAGCCGGGAAGGCTATGTAGCACCATTAAATGTACGAGGTGTTCATACGACGCTAAATATCACCAAGGCTGCCACTGTGAGAACAAAAGCGCATCAGGCGAACGATATCAAAGGTATCCGACAAAGGAAGGGGGAGGGGGTGAAGAACGACCTGCTTCCGAGTAAAAGTCAAAAGCACAACTTTTAGTTGTAGAGAACTTGAAGCCATGATTGGTGGCCCAAGACGACACGACATTAATCGCAACATGAAGTCGCCGTTGGAAGAAAGGTGAGTGATCACCGCAACAGCAAAGAGTAAGATGGTCAACATAAAGAGCGGAGAAGATGCCAGAGGGAAGGGAGGAAAGAAGACCATTGAGGGCAACCAGGAAAAGAGTAGTGCTCAGAGGACTACTCTGGGCCACACCTTCGTATTGGCGAAAAGAGGCAGAGATTGCGGTACGAAGCCTCACTCTAAAGGAATGACTATAAAGGAGGCTTTGAAGGAAGAGAGGGAGATTACCACGAAGGCCAAAGGAACGAAGTTGGGACAGAATATGATATCTCCAGGTGGTGTCATAAGCCTTTTCCAGGTCAAAAAGGACAGCAACAACAGAGGTCTTCGCAGCAAACGCAGTACGAATATAGACCTCCAAGTTCACCAGGACATCTGCTGTGCTGCAACACTTGCGGAAACCAAATTGAGAAGGGGAGAGGTGATAGTGTTCCAAGAACCACATCAGACGGATATTGACCATACGTTCAAAGAGTTTGCAGACACAACTCGTGAGGGCAATGAGGCGGAAGTCTTTAGGGGATGTCCCCAGAGATCCTGGTTTCTGAATAAGGAGAACAACCGCCTCGAGCCAGTCCTTAGGGACTGACGACGACTCCCATATACGGTTATACAGATTCAGTAAATACTGAAATGTTTATGGAGGGAGATGACGAAGCATCTCATAATGAATGTCATCTGAGCCCGCTGCCGTAGAACCGTAGAAGGTCAGGGCAAACTGAAGTTCGGAGAGAGAGACGGGATCGTTATAGGGAAGCCGGAGATGTGTGCGAAAATCTAAGGGACAAGATTCAAGAAGGGGCTTACGAGTAAAGAAAAATGGGGGAAGATGAGAACCGGAGCAAATAGTCGAAAAGTTCGACTATTTGGAACGTGCGATCCAGTTCGGTGGCGGTCGACACAGGATCCGCCACAAGATAACCTCGCAGGTGAAGGACCGGTGAGACATCTGGAACAAACTTACCCGCTATCTTACGGGTTTACTTCCAGATCTGTGGCAGAGGAGTATAGGACATAATGGTGGAGACATAAGATTTCCAACTCTCACATTTAGCTGTACGGATGGTCCTACGAGTCACCGCACTCGCCTTCAGAAACAAAAGAAAACAAACAGCCGTCTGTCGGCGTCGGCGTTTCTTCCAGGCTGCAGGCTTACAGCGGACGGCTCGAGCACAGTCTGCAGTCCACTAGGGAACGCACTTCCGCGTGCCCAGGAGGTAGAGCGAGGAATAGAGCGGAGGGCAGCATCGAAGATGGTGTTAAGAAAGAGGAGGAAGGCTCGAGGGAGAGGCAGAGTGGAGAGGTTAGAGAGAGTAGCACGGAGGGTGACTAGGTTCCAGTCACCCTTGGTAAACTGCCACCTAGGGCAGGAGACGGGAAGGTGGAAAAGAGAAAAAGGTGACAAGGATGGGGAAATGGTCACTGTTATGGAGGTCATCAAGAACCCGAAAGGTGAAATCTAAATAAATTGAAGACGAGCAGAGAGAAAGATCACGACAGGAGAGGGTGCGAGTGTGTGCGTCAACGTGAGTGGCTTCACCAGAATTCAGAAGAGAGGACAAATGGTTGAAGAAGGCGGCCCCGGGTGTTTGTCAGAGCATCGCCCCAGAGGGCATGTTCACTGTTGAAATCACCCAACAGGAGCACTGGCCCTGGCAAGGAGTCCAACAGGTGCTTAAGATCAGGAAGAGAAAGTGGAACATTTGGGGTAAGATAAATGGAACAGACTGTATAACCAGCTTCGTTTACAATAACCAGCTTCGTGTACAATAACAGCTTCGTGTACAATAACAGCTTCGTGTACAATAACAGCTTCGTGTACAATAACAGCTTCGTGTACAATAACAGCTTCGTGTACCATGAAAGATGCGGCAACAAAATAACTGAACTTCTTCTAATTCCTGACACCTTGGTTAAGGAAAAACAAATCTTGCAAAGAAAAGATAACCGAGCATCAGGAAAGTAAGGCAGTGGAAGGCAAGACAGAGGAAGGCAAGGCAGAGGAAGGCAAGGCAGAGGAAGGCAAGGCAGAGGAATGCAAGACAGAGGAAGGCAAGGCAGAGGAATGCAAGACAGAGGAAGGCAAGACAGAGGAAGGCAAGGCAGAGGAAGGCAAGGCAGAGGAAGGCAAGGCAGAGGAAGGCAAGGCAGAGGAAGGCAAGGCAGAGGAAGGCAAGGCAGAGGAAGGCAAGACAGAGGAAGGCAAGAGAGATGAAGGCAAGGCAGAGGAAGGCAAGGCAGAGGAAGGCAAGGCAGAGGAAGGCAAGGCAGAGGAAGGCAAGACAGAGGAAGGCAAGAGAGATGAAGGCAAGGCAGAGGAAGGCAAGGTGGAGGAAGGCAAGACAGAGGAAGGCAAGGCAGAGGAAGGCAAGACAGAGGAAGGCAAGAGAGATGAAGGCAAGGCAGATGAAGGCAAGGCAGAGGAAGGCAAGACAGAGGAAGGCAAGGCAGAGGAAGGCAAGGCAGAGGAAGGCAAGGCAGAGGAAGGCAAGGCAGAGGAAGGCAAGGCAGAGGAAGGCAAGGCAGAGGAAGGCAAGACAGAGGAAGGCAAGGCAGAGGAAGGCAAGGCAGAGGAAGGCAAGACAGAGGAAGGCAAGGCAGAGGAAGGCAAGGCAGAGGAAGGCAAGGCAGAGGAAGGCAAGGCAGAGGAAGGCAAGGCAGAGGAAGGCAAGACAGAGGAAGGCAAGGCAGAGGAAGGCAAGACAGAGGAAGGCAAGGCAGAGGAATGCAAGCCAGAGGAAGGCAAGGCAGAGGAAGGCAAGACAGAGGAAGGCAAGAGAGATGAAGGCAAGCCAGAGGAAGGCAAGGCAGAGGAAGGCAAGACAGAGGAAGGCAAGAGAGATGAAGGCAAGGCAGAGGAAGGCAAGGCAGAGGAAGGCAAGACAGAGGAAGGCAAGACAGAGGAAGGCAAGGCAGAGGAAGGCAAGACAGAGGAAGGCAAGAGAGATGAAGGCAAGGCAGAGGAAGGCAAGGCAGAGGAAGGCAAGACAGAGGAAGGCAAGACAGAGGAAGGCAAGGCAGAGGAAGGCAAGGCAGAGGAAGGCAAGGCAGAGGAAGGCAAGACAGAGGAAGGCAAGGCAGAGGAAGGCAAGGCAGAGGAAGGCAAGACAGAGGAAGGCAAGGCAGAGGAAGGCAAGACAGAGGAAGGCAAGACAGAGGAAGGCAAGGCAGAGGAAGGCAAGACAGAGAAAGGCAAGGCAGAGGAAGGCAAGACAGAGGAAGGCAAGACAGAGGAAGGCAAGGCAGAGGAAGGCAAGGCAGAGGAAGGCAAGAGAGAGGAAGGCAAGGCAGAGGAAGGCAAGGCAGAGAAAGGCAAGGCAGAGGAGGGCAAGGCAGAGGAAGGCAAGAGAGAGGAAGGCAAGGCAGAGGAAGGCAAGGCAGAGGAAGGTGTTATGGCCCTATTGGGTCGCAACTGGGTTCTTCTCTGATGTTATTAGAGTTTGGGTATCCGGCCCCAAGTTAGTAGTGGCTTTCAAGGGGTGTGTTCCGTAACGCAAGTTAAATTAAAGGGGAAGGGATACAAATGCACTGCTTTTGTATATATATTGCTACCACCACCAAAATATATCACAGTCACACGCGGGGTTGCTATAACTACTTATTATATACAAATTAGTCTTAGTCTAAAGACACAGGATGTTCCACGGTGCTCAAGATGAGTAGCCCTGGTTCTCTTCTTCGTGGCCCACGATGAATCCTTTGACTCTCTCGGCGAATCTACCCTGGCCACAGGCCAGCCAACTCACAGTCCCACTGGGTGTAGCGTCGTGGAGGCCTTCAACCACAAATCCAGCCTGTAGCTGGCAGGTTCCAATCAGCTCCGCTGTGCAGGCCACTCCACGACCGATACTAGGGTTGCGAGCCCTAGGCAGGAGCCTCGTGTGATTCCGCAGATCACTCTCCTCTCTTCGCACCACAGTGGCTAGTCTCTTCCACCAGCCAGCCCCAAGATAAAACGATTCCTGGTACTGCCACGTCACAGGCAGGCTAACACACTCAACAGTGTTCGTCCGGGGGTGACTCACAGCTTCCTCAGAGCAAACTCGTGGAGAGACTATGGCTGCCTTGGGTAGACTGCCTTATCGTCCGATACAGCAGTCCCAGGTCGACTCTGTAATCAGACACGTCATTAGTACTGGTTACACTCTAGGGCACCTCACTTACAGGCTTAGACACAAACGTCCACCTATCCACTCCACAGATGGCGTTGTTGTCTAAGCGCCACCTCACCAGAGGTAAGCAGCGGCTATGTCACGAGCTGATTAAGACGGGAATCCAGCCCCTGTGGCCGGTATATCCCGTCCTCACTAGATCGCGTCGTCCATTTGGAGGGGGTTTCGGGAGCTGACCCACAGATGGCGTTGTCGTCACTGCTCCGTGCTAGGACGCTGGACTCGGGTCCGTAACAGAAGGCAAGACAGAGGAAGGCAAGGCAGAGGAAGGCAAGGCAGAGGAATGCAAGGCAGAGGAAGGCAAGACAGAGGAAGGCAAGGCAGAGGAAGGCAAGGCAGAGGAAGGCAAGGCAGAGGAAGGCAAGACAGAGGAAGGCAAGGCAGAGGAAGGCAAGGCAGAGGAAGGCAAGACAGAGGAAGGCAAGGCAGAGGAAGGCAAGGCAGAGGAAGGCAAGACAGAGGAAGGCAAGGCAGAGGAAGGCAAGGCAGAGGAAGGCAAGACAGAGGAAGGCAAGGCAGAGGAAGGCAAGGCAGAGGAAGGCAAGACAGAGGAAGGCAAGGCAGAGGAAGGCTAGAGAGAGGAAGGCAAGGCAGAGGAAGGCAAGGCAGAGGAAGGCAAGGCAGAGGAAGGCAAGACAGAGGAAGGCAAGGCAGAGGAAGGCAAGACAGAGGAAGGCAAGGCAGAGGAAGGCAAGAGAGAGGAAGGCAAGGCAGAGGAAGGCAAGGCAGAGGAAGGCAAGAGAGAGGAAGGCAAGACAGAGGAAGGCAAGACAGAGGAAGGCAAGACAGAGGAAGACAAGACAGAGGAAGGCAAGGCAGAGGAAGGCAAGACAGAGGAAGGCAAGACAGAGGAAGGCAAGACAGAGGAAGGCAAGACAGAGGAAGACAAGACAGAGGAAGGCAAGGCAGAGGAAGGCAAGACAGAGGAAGGCAAGGCAGAGGAAGGCAAGACAGAAGAAGGCAAGACAGAGGAAGGCAAGGCAGAGGAAGGCAAGACAGAGGAAGGCAAGACAGAGGAAGGCAAGGCAGAGGAAGGCAAGACAGCGGAAGGCAAGACAGAGGAAGGCAAGGCAGAGGAAGGCAAGACAGAGGAAGGCAAGGCAGAGGAATCAAGACAGAGGAAGGCAAGACAGAGGAAGGCAAGGCAGAGGAAGGCAAGACAGAGGAAGGCAAGACAGAGGAAGGCAAGACAGAGGAAAGCAAGACAGAGGAAGGCAAGACAGAGGAAAGCAAGACAGAGGAAGGCAAGACAGAGGAAGGCAAGGCAGAGGAATGCAAGACAGAGGAAGGCAAGACAGAGGAAGGCAAGACAAAGACAAAGGAAGACTAATAAAGGAAAACACAAGAGGTAAGATAACTTGGAAACGGCAGTAAATAAAGACATGGGAGGCTGGGAATAACACAGAAAGAAAATGACCCAAAGTGTTGGTCAAATAAGGATCCTGATAAAAGCCAAGAAACGTCGTAAGAGGGAAGAGGGAAGGAGCCTCATATACGTTGAGAAATATCTAAGAGGAAAGAGACAAAAAGTCTGATAAAAGTAGAGATATAGCGTAGGAGGAGGAGGAGGAGGAAGAGAGACTTCCTGCACACCATCTTCATGTCTACAGTTTAGTCCCTTATTTCTTCTGTACAGAAAGGGTTCCTTAAATACAGAAGGGGTTCCTTGGGTACAGAAAACGATTTCTTGACTACATAAAGACCTGCAGTGGTCAACAATGGTGACCCGGAGACCTGCAGTGGTCAACAATGGTGACCCGGAGACCTGCAGTGGTCAACAATGGTGACCCGGAGACCTGCAGTGGTCAACAATGGTGACCCGGAGACCTGCAGTGGTCAACAATGGTGACCCGGAGACGTGCAGGGGTCAACAATAGTGACCCGGAGACCTGCAGGGGTCAATAATAGTGACCCGGAGACCTGCAGGGGTCAATAATAGTACCCCGGAGACCAGCAGGGGTCAACACACACTTCGTTAACCACGTATAGTTACACTTGAGCGCCATCAGCACTTCCTTCAGACCCTCCCATCAGCACTTCCTTCAGACCCTCCCATCAGCACTTCCTTCAGACCCTCCCATCAGCACTTCCTTCAATGAATAAAAGTAATGAAGGGGAAGAGGGTAATAAAAGGAAGGAGAGGGAAATAATGAAGGGGCGAGAATAGCAGTCGCGGCCATACTGGGAAGATCATTGTTTGAAATGTGCCAGGGAGAACGAGGGTATGGGAGCAACACACAGGGTATGGGGGCAACACACAGGGTATGGGAGCAACACACAGGGTATGGGAGCCACATACAGGGTATGGGGGCAACACACAGGGTATGGGAGCAACACACAGGGTATGGGAGCAACACACAGGGTATGGGAGCAACACACAGGGTATGGGGGCAACACACAGGGTATGGGAGCAACACACAGGGTATGGGAGCCACATACAGGGTATGGGGGCAACACACAGGGTATGGGAGCAACACACAGGGTATGGGAGCAACACACAGGGTATGGGGGCAACACACAGGGTATGGGAGAAACACACAGGGTACGGGAGCAACACACAGGGTATGGGAGCAACACACAGGGTATGGGAGCCACACACAGGGTATGGGAGCCACACACAGGGTATGGGAGCCACACACAGGGTATGGGAGCCACACACAGGGTATGGGAGCAACACACAGGGTATGGGGGCAACACACAGGGTATGGGGGCAACACACAGTGTATGGGAGCCACACACAGGGTATGGGAGCAACACACAGGGTATGGGAGCAACACACAGGGTACGGGAGCAACACACAGGGTATGGGAGCCACACACAGGGTACGGGAGCAACACACAGGGTATGGGAGCAACACACAGGGTATGGGAGCCACACACAGGGTATGGGAGCAACACACAGGGTGTGGGAGCAACACACAGGGTATGGGAGCCACACACAGGGTATGGGAGCCACACACAGGGTATGGGAGCAACACACAGGGTGTGGGAGCAACACACAGGGTATGGGAGCAACACACAGGGTATGGGAGCAACACACAGGGTATGGGAGCCACACACAGGGTATGGGAGCAACACACAGGGTGTGGGAGCAACACACAGGGTATGGGAGCAACACACAGGGTATGGGAGCCACACACAGGGTATGGGAGCAACACACAGGGTATGGGAGCCACACACAGGGTATGGGAGCAACACACAGGGTATGGGAGCAACACACAGGGTATGGGAGTAACACACAGGGTATGGGAGCAACACACAGGGTATGGGAGCAACACACAGGGTATGGGGGCAACACACTGGGTACGGGAGCCACACACAGGGTATGGGAGCAACACACAGGGTACGGGAGCAACACACAGGGTATGGGAGCAACACACAGGGTATGGGAGCAACACCCAGGGTATGGGGGGCAACACACAGGGTATGGGAGCAACACACAGGGTATGGGAGCAACACACAGGGTATGTGAGCAACACACAGGGTATGGGAGAAACACACAGGGTATGGGAGCAACACACAGGGTATGGGAGCCACACACAGGGTATGAGAGCAACACACAGGGTATGGGAGCAACACACAGGGTATGGGGGCAACAGACAGGGTGTGGGAGCAACACACAGGGTATGAGAGCAACACACAGGGTATGGGAGCAACACACAGGGTACGGGAGCAACACACAGGGTATAGGCACAAAGAGAGGCAAGTCAGTGCACACATTATACAGACAAGGTGACAGAAAGAACTTCTTCACTCTCACAGTTCTCACAAAGTTGAAGGAGATCGACCCACAAGTGGCTGAACCTGACTTATCCAACAATTTATATGTAAACTTAATAAGAACGTGGGAACTGAGTCAATATATTGAACTGAGAATGCTCGCGAGGAGCCCGGCTGCTTGGTGTGCTCACGTACACGCACGCAAATACACGCAAACACACGCACTCAAGACACACACCCTTGCCTTTCCATCCTCTGGTCTTCTTCCTGTCCCAAGCAGGCCCAGGCAAGATCTAGGCCCTCCTTCCCCCACCCCACCTCCCCCTGAACCCCTGGCAACTTCCCTACAGGAGGAGCCTATTATGGTAACAATGCCCATGGAACAACTTCCTACACTTGTAGGGAGGGAGGGAGGGTGAAAATGGGCATAGGAAAGTGAGCTTCAAGGTAATGTACTCAGACATCGATGGTATTACCAATAAAGCTAGTGAACTGGCGGAAAGAGTGCAGGAAGAAAACGCAGATGTAATAGGACTCACAGAAACAAAATTGTCAGGAGTCATAACAGACGCTGTGTTTCCAAAGGACTACTATATAGTAAGGAAAGAGAGGGAAGGGAGAGGAGGTGGAAGAAAGACCCAACTGATAAGGCAGGACTGGAGCTTTGATGAGATGGAAATTCCGGGCTGTGACGGATTCAGCTTATATAGCGGGAACTATGACAATGGGTGGACCTAAGACAATAGTGGCAGTCACTTACAACCCTCTACTAAATGACAGAAGACCTAGACAGGAGTTTGATAGGAACAACATGGCAACCAATAATATACATGAGAGAGCAGCTTCAGTTGCCTGCAGGAATGGCTCCAGACTCTTAATC